>NC_134682.1:3945000-4258750 GCF_024713945.1 Dermatophagoides farinae
GAGAAATAAAAAAAAATCGAATTTTTTTTCTCTCTTTCTCTCTGATGATGAATAAATAAAGATAATTACAATTTTTCAACAACAAAACAGCCGTTTTTTTCGATTTTTTTTTGTGTGTATCAACAACGATTCACTTATTAAAGAATTTGATTATTATGATGAAAAATTCTCTAGAGAGTGAGAGAGAGAGATTCTGAAGATTCTGGCTGAAATCTGATGTTGCTGCTATCATCATCATCATCATTAAATTTAATTAAATTTGTTTTTTTACGAAGAAAAAAAAACAACGAACGATAATAATCTGATTATCATCGTCAGCAGAAAGAAAGAAAAAAAAAGAAATTGATTAATTAAGATCAATTATTATTGATTATGATGAAATGTTATTGATACAATGGCAAACATTAACCATTTTTACCTTTGATTGGATGACTGATAATGTTTGACTTTTTTTTTCTTAAAAATGAAATTTTATACACTCGACGATTGATGAGAATCTTCATCATCATCATCATCATTAACATTAACATTGACATATACATTGATAAGGCGTGTGTGTGTGTGTAGGCCAATTTTGATCTTGTTTTTTTTTCTCTTATTCTTTTGCATCAAAATAATTGAGATTCATTTTGTAAGTGAGTGTACAGGAAAAAAAAACAAAAACTAATTGTTTTTGTTTTGTTTTGATTTGTTTTGTTGTTTTTTTTCGTTAGACAAAACACAAAACATGATGATGATCACATAATAATATTCTTGTGTATCTTGAAGGTATTGAATTATTTATTCCACATTCGTTAGTTATTCATATATGATGATGAAATTCATTTAGACGCCCAATTCCAATGAATGAAATTCCAATTATTCATTAGTTATACGGTTACATTCCCATTATATCTTAACGCTTAATGTCAATTACTGGCAAAAATAAAAAGCAATAACAACAACAACAACAATGATAACCGAGAAGAAAAAAAAAAGAATTTCGTTACATAAAACCACGATAAATGAGAAAAAAGAATCAGAAGAGAATCGATGATCCAACAAAAAAAAACCTCAAGTAGTACGTATATATATTAATTAAATGCACATTGAATGAATAATATACACATCGCCCGCCATTACCATTATCATCAAAAAAAAAAAAAAAAAATGTTGATGGTCGGGTTCAATCAACATTCACAATGAAAATTTTCCCTAGTCTATTGCACCTATTTCCTATTGATTCGTTAACTATATATATATATATCCAAAGCTAAACAACAGTTCTATCATTAAATTTCAATCATTTTTTTTCCGCATCAAAAAAGAAAAGATTGCAATATCGCATTGGTTGTCGTGTCTCTCTGTGTGTGTTCACATGATCGGATAATTAGATTGAATTGTTGTAATTCCTTTACTGGAGATACTTGCAAGAATTCATTTTATGTATATATCGATTGATCGATTCTGATTATCGTTCATTTTTTGAATCACACAATTACCAATAATAATAATGATGATAATGCGATTAATAATAATGTTACACAATTGACAAAAGAAAATAAGAATAAGAATAAGATGAAAATATGTCGACATGTACGAGAGATATTTCAAAAAAAAAAAAAAAAAATTCTCATTTTCAAAAAAAAAGTATTTCATTTTCATTATATAATATATAAATTATCAATGATGAAGTCTGAAAAATTTTTTTTTCTGTGGTTTTTCTTGTATTTTCGGAAATGTTATGTTATGTTCACACACACAATTGACTGATGACAATAATTTGAGATTTTTTTTCTGGTCGGTCTAAAGAATTTGTGATAAGAATTTTTTTTGGGTTAGAAATATTAATGGAATATAATGTGATGACTTGAAAGGATTTTCAATGTGTTTTGGTGGTGTTGATGGTGATGGTGTGTGCGGTAGTGGTGATAATAATGATAACAATAGCAATATGATTATGAAAGAATCAAATTCATTCAATCGTGATAATGATGATGATGATGATGATGATGAATTGTTAATTTCATTTAAATTTTTTTTTTCAATAAAAAAAAATTTTTTTTTTCTATCATCAGCATTTTTCGAATTTCTTTTGTGAAAGAATCAAATTCATTCAATCGTGATAATGATGATGATGATGATGATGATGAATTGTTAATTTCATTTAAATTTTTTTTTTCAATAAAAAAAAATTTTTTTTTTCTATCATCAGCATTTTTCGAATTTCTTTTGTTTGCCAATGTTTGGATGCCATTTTGTCTTACTTGTCTGATTTCGGTGGAAATAGCCTTAATAATGTTAATGGTTTGATGATGATGATGATTAGAGGCCAATCAATTTTGATTTTCACACATTCAATAAATCGACAATGATGATGATGATTATCATTATTTTAGGGGCCAATGGTTTTTTTTGTTGTATCCAATTGGGAATTGCCCAAGAAATTTTTTTTTTCTTTAAATTCTTGTATCTGAACAACAGTGGATGCCTTAATTGATGTTGATTTGACTTGAATTTTTTTTTTGTTTGGTCAAATTCGAGTACGAGTGGCATCCATTTCGTTTTATTTTTTCGTTTGAACGATTATCATCATCATTATCAAACATTATTCAACGTCTGGAGACTCTTTTTTTTTGTTTTGTTCAAAAATCCCATTGAGAACCCAAAATGAAACTAGAGAGAGAGAAAAAAAGAAAACTTTTTCATTCCAAAATTATCATCCACACAACAACAACAACCACCACTTTGCAGAATTAATGGCTAATTATATCTCACTTTTTATAGCCGAAAAAAATAATCAAGTGAAAAAAAACTGTATATAAAAAAGTAACAAAATGAAAAAGAAAGAAAAATTCTACAAAATTCAGTTAATATCATCATCATCATCATCATCATCATCCACAGATTTGAATGAACAGAATTTGGATTCTTTTTCTAATGTTAATATCACATTATCCGTATAACTTATCCTGAGGCATTAACATATCATTTACATTATTCATTTTGATTTTGATGATGATTTGTTAACTAACTTTCTATATATAATTTTTTTTTGTTTACAGTTGTTTTACAAGGTGATCAACATCGACCATCCAAATATTCTGTTCCAGGTGGTTCAACAATCTATGGCCCATCATCATCATCATCATCATCCGGTGGAAATAGCCAAAGATTTACTGAATTTGTGTTATATGTTGTTCCTAAAGATTTTTCATCATCATCATCATCATCACAATCTTCATTATCATCATCAAATTTAAATCGTTGGACATCATCATCATCTTCCGTATCACCATCATCAACACAACAACGATCATTACTCGATGTTGGTAGTTTTCAGGTAAATTATGTTGAAAATTTTTTTTGTTTTTTCAATTATCCATATGGGAACCATATTGTGATTTTGTTTTTGTTTTCATTTTTTTTTTGTTTCATGTGACAAATTATCGTTATTGATAGTAGCGTTGTAGATCTCATATAGATTTTGTCTCCATAAAAAAATAACGTCTTTTTTTTACTTTGAGCATAAAAAAAAGTAGAATGAAACAAAACAAAAAAATTAAACGATGCATGCAATTTGCAAACTATGATGATGATGATGATGAAGCTTCACATAATGATTCTGCTAAAGCCTAGGCCAATCGAAAGAGTTGAATAATTAATTCTATATAGCCGCCGAGAGAGACAGAATGAGAAAAAAATTTATTATGAAAAAAAAAGTTGCAAATTGAAGAAGAATCGTGTAGTATTTAATTATTTTTTTTTTGTTTCTACTAACTAATTTTCTTGTTTGATTCATCGTAAAAAGCCTCAAGTGTACACCGATTCATTGGTAAAATTATCTAAAGATTGTCCAAATGCTGTAACGCATACATCGCCAGTGCCAAAGAATGAAATAAGCGTCATGTGGCTTGCACCACAACAAGGTTCTGGATGTATAGTATTCAAGTAAGTAGTCGTGATTTTTTTTTCCACCGAATATGTGAATTTGATTGAGAAGAATGGCCAAATTATTGAATGGTTGTTTTTTTTGGCGTTGATTTTTTTTTTGATTTTGATTTTGGATAATTAATTATCTATATATTCCATGCAATTTTTTCTATCATTGATTTACATATGAAAACCAAAAAAAAAAACAGAGCTATTGTAGCCGAAAATAAAGACAGATGGTATCATGAAGATGGTGGCCTAACCAAAGTGCTTTGTGAAGAAGAAGCCGATACGATAGCCGATGCTGAATCGGAAATTGTCGATGAATGTTGTGCCTGTGATGAGGCTAAATATGAAGTTACATTCGAAGGTTATTGGTCTAAATATACACATCCAAAAGATTTTCCTGCTAATGCATGGCAAACACATTTTTCCGATATAATTGGCGCTAGTCATTCATCCGATTTTCGTATATGGGAATATGGTGGCTATGCTAGTGAAGGTGTTAAACAAGTAGCCGAATCCGGTATAACGAAAAAACTTGAATCAGAATTGAAAGCAGAATCAAGTAAAATTCGTACGATAATTAAAGCTCGTGGTCTTTGGTATCCAAATTTAAATGGCAAAACATTTGCCGTATTTCGTGTGGATAATCGTCATCATTTAATGTCATTATTATCGATGCTTGGTCCTAGCCCTGATTGGTTCATCGGAGTTAGTGCATTGGAATTATGTTTGAAAAATTGTTCTTGGGTTGCCGATAAAAGTATCAATTTATATCTTTGGGATGCTGGCACTGATTCTGGTGTCACTTATCTATCACGTGATCTACCAACCATACCACAGGAACGAATTCGTCGTATAACATCTACATCGCCTAATTTACCCGAATCACCATTCTATGATCCAAGCGGTGCACCAATGAAACCATTCGCACGGCTAACCATTTCAAGGCAACGAATTTATGAAAAAGTTTGTGGTGATGATGATAACCGTTTTAGCATATCTGATTTTGATGATGATGATAATCGATGTAAGTTGATGTTGATGATGGATAATCTAATTTAGCTCAAATTTTGATGAGTCAGATGTTTTTACTTTGTGTGTGTATGTGTGTGTGTTTGGAATGCGATCACTAATTGGCTTCATTCTTCTTTTTTTTCATCTCTTTTTTATTTCTGTTATTTATTTAGCTACCGATTGTTCAGTGACCGAATGGACTGTATTTGGTCCTTGTTCAGTTGCATGTGGCCATGGAATACGTAAACGAACTAGAAATTATATGAATGAAAAACGAGCTAAAGAAGTTGGCTGTAATATGAAACTAATTGAAACTGAAGAATGTGGTGCTAAATGTGTCAATAACGTTAGCTGTGAAACTACAGCTTGGTCTGAATGGACCTCGTGTAATGTTACATGTGGTCGTGGATATCGGAAAAGAAATAGAAAATTTTTACATCGTTTAGCCAGAAATTTATGCCAAAATGTTGAACTTGAACAACGTGAATCATGTGTTGGAACTTTGTCTAATTGTGGCCATCAAAATCAACATCAATCATCATCCTCATCTTCATCTTCATTATCATCAACTTCAACCGGATCATCAACTGGCCATAATAATTATGATCAAGAAATAATTGAACCACATTGTGCAGTGACCAGCTGGTCTGAATGGACACCATGTTCAGTTGAATGTGGTAAAGGAGTCAAATATCGTAATCGATTGTATATTAATGCTTATAAATCGAAAAATGTTTGCAATGTTAAATTGATACAAGTAATCGAATGTTTCAACAAAGCCTGTATAACGCATAATAATGATGCACAACGTAAGTGTGTTTCAATTGAATTCTAAACATTTTCCTTTTCTATAATAATAACAACAACAACCAAACAAAACTATCATTACATGGATAAAATTTCAAAGAATTCTTTATATTCACTATGAGAGAAAAACAAAAATCATGTTATGAACATGGAAATTTTTCCATAATATCAGAATGAATTAGGATCATACACACACAGACAATCATAATGTATTCGAGATATAGTTTCATTAATTTCTTCTACAAGAATTTCTCATATATGATATGGCTTAATTTTTTTTATTCTTTTTCTTTCTTTTCATATATATTTAACTTAATTTTTCTGCTGCTGTTGTTGATCGTTGTCTGCGACAGATGTATGTTCATTATCAAAAGAAGTGGGCCCTTGCCGTGGCTATTTTCCTCGTTATTATTACGATTCAAGTAAAGGTGCCTGTCTACAATTTATATATCGTGGTTGTCGTGGAAATCATAATAATTTTGAACGTTTACAAGATTGTAAAGAAAAATGTGAAAATCAATTTAAAGGTATTACGTGATATATGAATTTTTTTTTCGTAAAATATAATGATGTTTTTTTTTGGAAAAAAAAGGATTTATCGATGAAAATATACGTTCAAATACAAATGTTCAAATGTATAATCAATATAATCATTCAATGACATCACCATTGATTGGTGATGATCAAAATTTGGTTATCGATTGTGTTGTAAGTATTGATTGATTGATTGATCGATTGATCGATCGAATGAATTGAAAAACAAAAACTACATTTTCATCATCATCATCATCATAGGTAACGGTATGGTCCGAATGGAGCCAATGTACAAAACCATGTGGTAAAGCAAGAAAAGAACGTAGACGTGAAATAAAATTAAATCCACAGAATGGTGGACGTAAATGTCCAAAATTGGTACAACGACGTAAATGTAAAGAGAATCCACCATGTGGTAAGTTATATCATTTGATAATGAAATTCTGATTTATTCAGAGAAAAAAAAATTGTTTCATTCAAATTGCTTTTGGCTTATGGCTTTTTTCCTTTTTTTTCCTTTTCGATATTTTTTTGTTTCACATTTCATATCCATAATGCTTTCGATAATATGATGATAATAGTTTCGGATAATCGAAATAATTATCAACAAAAAAAGAATGGCCATAATAATTATCATCATCAGCATCATCATCATCATCATCAACAGCAACCATATGGTGGCTATCATCATCAATATCATCAAACATCATCATCATCATCAGCAGCAGCAGCAGCAACATCACAACAGCAGCAATCACGAAATACTCAGGATTATCCACAATTAAACTAACAATCATAAAAAAAAGTCAAATGAAGATGCCACTTATGCTGATTATGATGACCGCTGATAATAATGATAATCAGTCGCAATTATTATTATTATTATCATCATCATTTATTTTCAATTTCCCGCGAATTTTTTTTTTCTCTTTCTATCTCTTCTTGATGATCTTCTTATTTTGTGCTATACACAGAATGTGCAATGAGCCAATGGAGTGAATGGAGTTCCTGTGAAGCTCATTGTGATACCGGTAATGGATTAAAACATCGTCATCGTAATATAACACAATATCCGGATCCTGGAAGGCCAACATGTGGTGCTACTGTTGAAAGACAATATTGTGTCGATTATCCAACACCTTGTAATAATTAAATGGCATAATACCATACAATACCATATATATTGTTATAAGTCTTTGAGAACCAAACAAAACAAAAAAAACAAATTCTGGTTCTCATTATGAACGATTTTATTGTCTAAAGTCAAGTTCATCATCATTCCTGTGTCATTATCATCATCATCATCATCATTTGAATTGTTCATTCTTTTTTCATCATCACCATCATCAATCATCGTAAACTACAATACAATAGAATACATACTAATACTATTTCACATCATTGCACTTAATTATCCAACATACAATTCTTTCACATTATCATCATCATCATCACGATCATCAGTCTGTGGAACATCAAACAAATATAAAGAAAAAAAAATGAATTGGAAAATCCCCCCCCACTTTCACGGCATGGGGTTGCCCCTACTAATTAATCATTTCATTTTTTCTCTTGTGTATGAATGGATGGCCATATATATATATATTGGTTATAAATTTGTATTGGTTGCTGTCGTTTGGTGATGATGATGATGATTGTTCATTCGTTTTTATTTGTCTATTTTGTTTTCATTTTGTTTGTTTGTTTGTTATTGTTGTTGTTGTTGTCCCTCTGTTTTTGATGATCCATTTGGTTTTTTTTTGTTTTGGGGTTTTTTTCTCTCTCTCTCTCTTGCTACCAATTCTGGTTCATCCATCCATTCATTTATTCTTTGTTATAACCAACTAACCAACAGACAACAACAACAACAACAAAAAAAAAAATCTATCATTCACATTGTAAACACCAAGAATTTTTCATTTTCATTTTTTCATTCACCATAATAAGAATCACACTCGCACACACACACCCATACATGTATTGAACCATCATCAATTTGATGATTCGATTCTAAATCGACATATATAATGTAAATATGGCTGTTGTTTTTCTTCATGATTTTTTTTGGCAAAAAATGAATTTGCAAATCTTCCATTTTGATTATTAATTTGTCATTATATTTAAAATTATTGATTCAATATAATAATAATAATAATAAAAATATTTATAATAATAATAAATTATGAAAATCAAAAAAATGATGATGAAAACGATGATGATGATGTTTGTATTAAAAACAAAACAAAACAAAAAGTTTATATTTGGAAAATAAAAATTGTTGCATGATGATGATGATTTAGCTGTGCTATAATAATGTTTTAATAAATTCTTCATAATTAATTTTACCATCACGATCATGGTCAGTTGTTTTCAATAATTCATCCAAATCTCTTTCGGTAATTGATTCATCCATCATTAACATTGCCGATTTAAGTTCATCACGTGTTATATAACCATTTTTATCTTTATCAAATACTAAAAATGCTGCCTTCAAATCGGCTTCAGCATCATCATCTTTTGGTGTTTTGAAACGTGAAAACCAATGTAAAAAATCTTGTTCATTAATTAATTGATCACCTTAAAAAATAAACACAATTGATTGATCAATGGTTTAGATTTGAGTCAAGTTTTTTTTTTACTTACCACTTTTTGATGCTTCTTTAAATATTTTTTGCAACATTCGATCAGATACAGCGACACCTATACTGGTCATCATATGTTTCATTTCATCGGAATTTAATTTACCATCATGATTAGTGTCAAACATTGCAAATGCACATTTTAATTGGCCATCATCAATTTTTTTATATTTAGATTTATGCATAGATCCAGTGGTCGATGATTTTGATGATGATTTTGATGACTATAGAGATTAAAAAAAAATTAAAATTTAACTATAGTTATCTTGTCAAAAAAAAAAAAAAAAAAAAAATAAAATAAAATAAAACATAGAACATCAAACCATTGCTTTCTTCATGATCTTATGGATCATTCGGTAAAGATTTTTTTTTCAATTAACACAAACAAACAAACAAACAGGAAAAAAAAGACAACAAAGAATCGTTGTATTCTTTAAGAGAAGCAACAAATGAAAAAAAAAATTTAAAATAAGAATAAGAATTTGTCGTTATAACACACAGACACAAAAAAAATCAATAAAAATAAAGCATCAGAAATGATAAACACACAACAACGGAGAATCGAAAACGATTCGGTTATATGGTATTTGCTTATTTGTCGTCGTTGTTTTATTTTTTCTTTTCTTCATTAACCACCATCACCGCCACCAACGCCTTTTTCATTTATTCATTTATCCATGCCAGTTGTTGCGTATACCTTCATCATTTTATTTGGTTCGTTGTTTTATTAGTGGCAAAAAAATAAAAAATGAAAAATGAAATAGTAACATCAAAGATGGCATAAACCAAAAATAAATTGGATACAAGTTTTTTCTTTTGATTTTTTTTTTGTTTGCTAAAAATAACCATCGTTTTATTTTTTTCGATTCTAAAAATGTAGCCCCAACCAAATGAAATATAGAGAAAAAGAAAAATTTGCATTTCAATTCATATGCCAAGAATGTCAACCATTATTATAGACAAACAAAACATTAATCACATAATCATCATCATCATCATCATGAATATGAGGATCATTCTCCAAGGAAACAGTCGAATCATTGTCTTGTTTTTTTTGTCGTTGTTGTTGTTAAATTTAGGTGCGAGAAAAATATGAAAATGATAATCATACTGATGATAGTCATGGACAATGTAGTTGTATTTATGCTGCATTTATTTATCTTATCCTGTAAAAATAAATTATGGATGAATTGATTAAAGACAAGATAATCTAAGAAGGTTAATTAATGTGATTATCATCATCATCATCATCATCAATTGTCATTCTTTTATTGTGAGATTTGAATATTTATTCGAATTTTATCATGTCATCAGTAATGCCATCTTTTGGTCGAAAACGCCAAATCATATGATGAGCAATATAGATATATCTATATCGTGTGTATACATTTATGATATCATCTTGTGGTTTTGCCGCCAAATTTTTTTTTTACGATCAAGTTTTTACATTCCGAATCCATTGATTATATCAATATGACAACTATAAATAACAATAAAAAACAGAAAACCATTTTGGATTTTTTCACCAAAAAAACCAATCATAATAATGTAACAAATACTAAAATCGTACCTGTAGATAAATCAAACAATTTCAATGTGATTACAATTATCGATGATACTGGTAACACAACTACTGCTGTTGATGATCAAAACAACAATGATAATGATAAAATTAATGAAACGAAAAAAATCCTCAACGATAGTGTTAATATTGTAAGCACGAATAATAATAAACGACCATTGGGTTCTAATGAGGAATTGAAAAATGTTGAAAATTCAATCATTGAAATCAATTATATCGATGAAAATTTATGTCAATCTTTATTCGAAGAACTTGAAATTGATGATGAAAAAAATTGTGATTCGAATTCAAAAGAAAAAATTGCTGATGATAATTATGATGAACTCAAATCAAAAGAAATGATTACTGACGATAAATATTCTAATTTTGAAAAAATTTTTCAAGAATTTCGACATATCATTCAAACGGTATTGAAGAATCCATTAAATGAACATTTATTCAATGAACAAGATTGGAAAAATATACAGGATCTAACCAGTTTAGATGGATCAATTCAAGTATTGTTCATACGATTATATATGCGAAAACATGATTGGATTCGAATTGCAAATATTAAATATCCACAACTTTGTGATGATAATAGTGGCGATCATTCGAAACAATTACAAATACTATTTAAATCAGGTTTTATTCTTGATCGTAAGTCTATCATAAATGATGATATTTTCTTTCTAATTAATTTAATTGTTCATAACTAGATACAAGTTTAAAATCAATTGAAGATGGCTTTTCGGCGCTAACATTTTTAGAGGTTAAGATTTTTCTGAAAAAATACAATGGTTTCAAAATGCCTAAATCCAATCTAAAACCAAAAGTAATCGAAGCATTTCTTCATTATATTCGTACGACTCGATCGGTGTGTATGAGTAGTAAAACAATTGAAGAACAGGTGTTAAAACGACTTCAAAATTTTTGCCAAGATAAATGTATTCGAATCAATGAAGCTAAATCTGAAGTATTAGATCGAATATTTTTACTATATCATTCACCAAATGATTTGTTGGAACAATTCGAAGATAGCAACGAAGATCAATGGTATCGACGTGTATTGGGTGATTATTATAATGATAAAAAATTTAATTTCATCTCTAAACAATTAGAAACAAACATTTATTGTGGTCGTGATGAATTATTAGAATTTGTTAAAGCTTTTACCATATATTGTGAAATAATCGTATTGAACAATCGGAAACAATTTAACGAAGTAATCCATCGTCTTCTTCCATTCATATCTGAACAATATTATATTTCCATGGCTAAATGGTCGAATAAAGATTCTGGATTGGCAGAATTTCTACGACCATTCACAGCCACTGGAATGTATGTTCGATGTTTACATCAATGTTTAACATCATTGGACAAGAATCGACTACATTCAATATATATTGTAAATGTGTTAAAATTATTAGACCAAAATATCTATGGTGTACGATATCGACCACATTGGTATATACGAGCATCGTTAATTAGTCAAAATTATATGAAAAATCTGGAACTAGCTGAACAATTTTGTAAGGATGGATTACGTGATCCATCCGTTTGTTATGATCATAGTCTTGAGCTATATAATCGATTGTTAAAATTGAACAAATCAAGTGTTCAAAATTCACCAGACCTTTGCCCGGAATATCATAAGCAAAATATTTACAAAAAACGTACAATCGTTGCTTCATATCGTCATATTGAAAATGAAACGGATAGAAAAAATTTCTTCGTAGCAAATCATACAAATGGTGATGTGGAAATGATTTCCGTCGAAGAAGTTGTTCGTCGACATTATCTCAATGAAGGCTATACTAATGGAATTCATTGTGAATCCAAAGTGTATCATTCGTTATTGGAATTGTTATTATGTGATATCATTTTCTCCACCGATATTCCCGATACATTTCATTATCATGGACAAAGAGTTCCACTGGATTTATGTTATGATTCATTTTATCAGCAACGTAAATCATTGATTGATGATCGAATTAATGAGATTTCTCGCTGGTCATCTGAAGCACTTTCAATCTATATTTCATTAGCTGCATCTAATAATACTAAATATCCAATCGACATTGAATATATTCTTATGAATAATTTGAATGTAAATATTTTCATTTATCATCATCATTAATTTATACTTTACTTATGTTTCGAATTTTTCTCTTTTCAATAGGAAATCGCCTATTGTATGACGGCACCGAAATTGGCACAGCTTTTACTATTACTTGCTAAAAATTATCACCATCTTCGTAAAGGTTTTCCTGATTTAATCATGTGGAATAAAGATACCGGCAAATTCAAAGCAATTGAAGTGAAAGGACCTATGGATCGTATATCGAATATACAATCAATTTGGCTATCGATAATGACACAAATTGATTTAGATTGTGAACTTTGTACAGTTAAACAGAAAGATGATCACGCTTAAATCTATCAATAAATTTTTTGTAAATTGCTAAAATAGAAAAAATTAAATTTCGAATACTTTTCCAGGAAATTTCTTTTTTATTGTTAATTCTTGAAACTTTCCCATGATCATTGAGTTTGGCGCCTAAACTTGTTTTGTTAAAAAATTATAACCAAGTCAACTGGAAAAATAATGCAATTTGAACATCGAAATAAACGTTTACGATTATTGGCTGAAAATGGTGGCCAAAAATCAAATCCATATCCATATTGGATTAATTTCTATACTACACCACCGGATTATAAAGTTTCATTACAAGAAATCGAAGATATGGTCTCCGAACGTCTGAAAATTCTTGCTGTCTTTGATAATCTATTACGAATTAAGGAAAAATCTCGTGCCCTTTTTGATGCGATAAATTCACAGATCTGCAGTATCAAATGTGAAAATAATGAAAAGAATTTTTATGTGGCAGGCCGTAGTGAATCGATTGGCAATCGATTTGAAGCTCGTAAACGTGATCACATTTCACACTTTCTTTTGCGCATTTACTATTGTCAAAATGAGGAGCTTCGTCGTTGGTTCATTTCAAGAGAATCAGAATTGTTGAGAATTCGATTCATTGAATCAAGTTTTTCGGATGCTTCATCATTGGAAGAATGTTTACTCTACTATGGATATAAATATGAAATTGTTTCGATGGTCGACAATCCTGATTTATTTCATAAAGTTAATTGGGTTGAATATAATCGCCGAAATCAACAGCAGATTGCATTCAAATTGAAATTCGAAGAAGCATTCGATTTGATGAGATTTCGTAAAGTGTATCTACACGATGGTTATACCTACATCGGATCAAACGAAATTATCTCTGTTCTATGTCAAGGTTTTAAAACCAATTTATCCAGAGAATTGACACGAATGCATTCATATTTCTATTCGTTTGGTGAAGAGCGATTAATTTGGCGTTTAGAATCGTTGCATCATCATTACATATTAAATGCTAAATCATCGAATCGAAATAATAGCCAAGATAACGAGAATGGCCGTGAACGTATCCATTTGAATGAGATAAATGAATTATCTCGTAATATGTTTCCACCGTGTATGCGTTCAATACATGATAGATTACGTCGTGATCATCATCTTAAACATTATGGTCGCCTTTATTATGGTTTATATTTGAAAGCAGCTGGATTATCAATGGATGATTCGATGGAATTTTTTCGTAATGAATTGTCTATAACGAATCCGGAAAAATTTCAAAAAGAATATTCTTATACGATACGTTACATTTATGGAAAAGCTGGTAAACGTGTACAATTGAGTGCCTATAAATGTCACAAGATTATTAATGACAATGCACCTGGCCCTAACGATACACATGGTTGTCCGTTTCGACATTTTGATGTTAAAAATTTAAAGGCTCTCTTAGTTCGTTATGGTGTGAATAATGATAATGATCTGGAAGAAATTGTACAAAAAGTAACGGAAAATAAAAACTATACAGGTGCTTGTGGCAAATATTTTTCCATAAAATATGGGCAAGATCTTCCTGATCAATCGGTTTATCATCCAAATCAATTTTTTATTGCAGCACGTCGAGCAATAAATAATCCTGTCCAATGCACAACTGATGTAGTAGATACGAGCCTTCCACAAGAACCGAATGTATCGACTTTATAAATGATTTTAAAAAAAATAAAATCGATTTTAATAAAATGATGTTTTTTTTAAATTATCTTGCCAATTAATCCTGTTCTATTGATTAAATACAACGTTAGTAATAATAACAAATAAACAATTTGAACAATCACTTGGTGTTAAATTTTTATCAATCAAAAATGTTTATTTTGATCGAATTTTTGTATCCGAATTCAGCCATGATCTGGACATTGGTAATGTTGATGGATAATAGGTGCCTTTTTTACGTTGTAATGTTCCATCTGAATTTCTTAATGGATATGTAGCCATCAATATCGGTAATTGAAGTTTGATTGTTTTTCGTGTTCCTTTTGCAACTACCATGAACTGTAGATAGAAAATGAGAAAAATTTTAATAATTAAAATTGGTTCCAAACAAAAAAAAACTTACATAGACATCATATTGAATTCGAATCAGGTTACATCCACGAAGATTTGTAGGAGGTATTGGTGGTATGTATAGTAATTCATTTTTCCATTGATCACTCGATTTTGGTTCGATTTTACCTCTTTCAACTGATGCTAGTTCACGTACTTCGCTTTGAATAACTCGATTTTTCGATGTATATTGTATGGTCTATTTGTTTTGGACGAAAAAAAAATTAAATTAAAAGATTTGCATTTAACAACTGTTTACAGTACCTCAGTAAGAATTGCACACGATTTTCGAATCTTTACTGAACTATTGTTATAAATATTGGCATTTATCGAAATACTTTCGCCAGGAACATAACCACCACGATCTAATCGTACCCTACAGATGATTTTTCCATTAGAAAAACAAAGAAATCCTAACTTTTCTTCGATT
Organism: Dermatophagoides farinae; assembly: GCF_024713945.1. NCBI lineage: Eukaryota > Metazoa > Arthropoda > Arachnida > Sarcoptiformes > Pyroglyphidae > Dermatophagoides > Dermatophagoides farinae. The sequence goes on from NC_134682.1 coordinate 3,960,402, forward strand.
TCACTATGGAATGGTTGTGTTAATAACGATGGCTCTTGATTCAAATCGATAGGATTCATTACGATTAATACTTGGTGATTTTTATGTACCATTCCATTTGGATCTCTTAGTTCTGCTTTGCAAAAATATTGAACCCAACCATGTTTGCCCAGGAATGTTGATGGCAATCCTAATGGTAATCCTAATCGAAATGGGAATGTATGAACGCCTGCCGATAACACTAACAAACGGCTCATCGATGCATTCAAATTCAATGTACTTTGAGTGTCAACTCTGGTTAGATTATCGCCCAATAATCTCATTCTAAAATCAATATAATTTTCTTTATCACCAGAAACGATACCACCACTACCGACTAATCGAACAACACATTCACCGATTATGTGAAAGAATAATCCTAATAATAATAATAATAATGAATGGTAATGACAAACAAATTTTTAATATATAAATAAATTTCCAAAAATCAATAAAAACTTACCAACTATGGGCATATCATCATCCAATTCCAGTACAACTTTACCGGTAAGAAATGTACCGGGAAAATATAAAAGGCTTTCATCATCCAAGATGATCTTAAAGAATCGTAATTTTTTCACCATTTTCACCAAAAATTTTTTTTTTTGGCTAAAACAAATTTATAAATGGATGAAAAGGTTTGTCGTTGTTGTTGTTATTGTTGTTGATGATGATAATGATGACGATGCTTAGGATGGTTGTCGATGGATGTTATTTTGTTATGTTGTTGTGAAGGATAAATCAATATATATAAGTTTAAATGCTATGCTCGATGAATCTTACAAAAAATTTACTCAAAAAAAAAACTATTCACTATGCAATACACATCCATATAAAAACATTTCAATGGACCATCACACACTATATAACATGAAATTGAAAAAAACCACTTTTCAAATAATGAAGATATATTTATGTGTGTTTGTGTATGCATATGATGTATGTGGATTCGTCATTAAAAGTTTTTTTTCGATTGAGTAAAGTACTTGTTGCATCTTGATGAATTTCCTATTACGGAATTTTAGTTGCACGGATTTCATACATACATATGTGCGTGACAATAAAACAAGTCGAATGTCAACTTTTACTTTTGTTTGGTTTTATTTAAATTTATGTGTTGGTGGAATTAAACTGGCGGTGGTAGATTTCATGGTCAAAATTTACATTTTTTTTTTACATATCGGAAGAATTTCATACCGATTGGTTTTATACAAAAAAAAAATTCACTATTTATCTGAATGTGAATGGATGATAAAACCAAAACAAATGAAAATGAAACGCAACAATCCAATGTAACTCGGAGCTAATTTAGAAGGAAGAGAGAGAGAAAGTACGGCTGATGAGTATACGAACTTCGGGGACATGAAAAATTTACTTTCTCTTTTGTTTGACTCATTCAATTTAATTTTCGATCAATTTTATGATACGATGATGCTCTATACTCTCATACATTTTGTTTACTTGTTTTTTAAGAATGAATTTTTTTTTCTTCTTTTCATCATGTTGGAACGATACGATCGACAATGTTCGACATGATGATGATGTTGATGAAAAGTGAAAACAAAACAAAACAAAACAAAACAACAAAAAAAACAGGTTTTTTCATTTGGCCAATTGATATTTCAATGAGATGTGAAATTATCCTGTCTGTGTATATATGTTTTGGACGATTAATTTTTCTATACTACTATTGTTCATATAGTAGATCATCATTTATTTACTTGTTGCCATAATATTCATCAAACACACACGACATTTTGATCCAGAAATAGAAAATCATGATCATCATTATTGTTATTGAATGTGTTGCCATTAAAATGTCCTAATTCTAAATATGTTTGGACAATCATTTCATTTCTATAATACGATTATATTTGTGTTGTTTCAATACACAAATCATATATATGAAACAAAACTTTCCGGATCTGGATTTCATTCAACTAAAAATAGAAACAAAATACGCCAGAGATTATGGTAAAAAAAAAGAATCAAGAATTATAATCAGGATTAGTTTGTTTATATTTCAAGCAAATTTATTGGATAAGAAAGAAAAAAAATCAAAATAATTCATAATTTATATATCGACAATTTTCCGGTGAAATCCGTACCGATCCAGGCTTACAATCTCTATATAGATGACATATCATACAGGGAGCATAGAATAAATCGGATTTATCACGATTCAATGGATTATATCGAAACAATGATCGTTCACCGATGGTTTTTTTCAAAATTTTACATTCAAAACATAATACATTGAGAATATTTTCAATATCGGCCATTTTTATATCATGAAATAATTTTGCACCTTTGAATTCATTGAAAATATCCGATGCACTAGCATAGACTGGATCAAAATCTTGATCAGTAAAATCATCATCATTATCGCTACAGTTAGCATCAAATCTGGCAACAGCTTTTTCAAATGAACTTTTGCATTTGTCATATAAATGTTGTAAACATGTAGTTTTTAGATTTCGAACAACATCTTCCCGTATTGAACCGGAATCATAACAGGCGCCACCAGTTATTGTTTCATCAGGCTGAAGATCGTACAGGAAATATAATTTTCTATTCGAAATGGCTTTTATTGATTTGATTAGTTTTTTATTTTCCAAACTTTTTAACACTTTATTGAGAACAAGTTCGGCCAATTTTGTTTTTGATCTGATATCACGAATCCAAATACCATTATTGTCCGCTGCTCTGATTACATCTAGAACAATATCTTCATGACTTTTTTCTTCAACAAACAGTTCAAAATGTGTCACATTATTTCCAGGGCCATCCCTGGTTTGGATTTTTTTCTCACTAATCAATGAATTCAAAGCACTTAATCGAAGTGCAACATCAGCATTGCCAATACGCATTCTGAGTTCATTATCAGTGATGGCTGATTTAGACGACTGTAGAACCGAATATATTCTAAATTGAAATAAAAAAAAATGACATAAGAATGTGAATTAACTAAAACAAAACTTTTACCTTTTTTTCAATTGTTCTAGATTGTCCATTTTTAGAAGAATTATATGACAAAATTTTAAAAAACAAATTCTGCTCATCAAATGATCACGTGGTCAAGTGATGAACGAAAAAAAAAATCGATTATATATCGATATTAAAAAAAAATTCATTTTCAAACAGCAAAATCATCATCATTTATAATAAATTAAGAAAAAGAAAAAAAAACTTGGCAGTTTATTCAGAACCAGGATTTAGTGTGAATGATAAATGTGTTTGAAAGTGATGTAGTTTTTTTCAAATATTCAATACAATTCAGAAAAAAAGTGGATAAAGGAAAAAGAATTCAACAAAAACAGTTTGTTCATATTCATTATAATAATATTCGTATCATCGGAAAAAAAAGATGTATTGATAATGTGAATTGAAAAAAAAACATTCAATGGTCACATGTGTGTGTGTGTGTGTGTTTTAATAGAAATGGTCGTGATCATGATATATTATGGCCATTATATAATGTAAAAATGAATAGGAATTGCAATGTTTTTCATAGAACAAAAAAACAAAAACATAATCATCAATCGTTGTGAAGATATATATCCGAGTATTCGTGTATAATTGAAAATTACAAAATCAAATGTAAATTCGAATCAAACCAAAAAACAAAAAAAAATGTTTCAATGACAAGAATGTGAAAAAAAATCAATAAATTGGTTGAATGAATTGGATCGAATGACATGAAATGAATCGATGAATTTATTATACAAGGAAAAACAAAAAAAATGAATAGATCGATATTTGTTATGGTATGATGGTTGATGATCAAATCAAATGGTGTGAATATAGTGAAGGTTGTCATAGGTATTCGTGCGTTTTTTTTTTTTTTTTTGGTTTTGATATTTTGGTTTCGAAATATTCATGAATAAATATAAAATGATTTTGCATTATTTACAGGATGAGAATTTCATTTCGTTTTTTTGGGGCGTTTGCAACCACAAAAGTGGTTTTGAATTTTTTTTTTTTTTTGGTAACTGGAAATTTTTGTTGTTGTTGTTGTTGTCATGAATTTCATTAATTTGATGATGATGAAAGCTCATTTGTCATCTTGCCGAGATATGACACAGAATAGACAGAATGAGAATATCAATGCAAGTACTTGAACACCGACCAAAATTGTTCCAGCCAATATAATGAATAATTGTTTTTGTCTGATAAATTCTTCAAATTTACTCATACATCCATCATTATTTAGACCGCGTATATCCTTGAGATTTTGTATATCACGTCCACGAATATTCTCCAAACGTATAGGACATGATTCTTCATAATCCTGGCAACAGGATCTAGGTATACGATAAATTCGTTGATCTGGTCCCATTGGAAATGGTAAATTGTTCATCAAATTGGAATTTTCTTCATTTGTTTGATTATTATAATTGGATGTGATCCAATCTTCAGGTCCCATTATTCCACAACAAGAGAAATATCGTTGTATACGATCGACTAGCATTTCGGTAGCATTAGTATTTCCGGTTCCATAATTTCGTTTAATCAATTTGGTTGTATCCAAACGAATTCTTTCGCGAACCTTTTCTCCATTACGAATGGTCCAAAATAGAAACGCACCGCTTAATACACATAATATTAAACAGATCGAAATATACTAATGGATAAAATAGAAAAACAAATGATTAATTGATTCGAAATTATCAATATAAATAACAAACCATAAGCAAAAGACATTTGGATTCACGTATTGCTCCACAACAGCCAAGGAAACCAATGATAGTCATCAAAGCTCCTAGGATAAGTAAAGCAATGAATGGTGTAACATAATGTGTGCTGATTTCTTGAATATCAAGATAATTCTGTGAATCCCAACATAGATAGGCAAAAAGACTAAGAATGAACACACCGGTCAGCTATTTTTTTTTAACAAAAAAAAAACAATAAATTCAATTATCATTCAATACAAATGGTGAAAAAAAAACATTAATGAATTAGAAAACTTACCCAGAAAATGAAATTGTATAAAACAACAATCAATTTGATACAGATGAACATTTTCGAATGAAGCTTCTTTTTGTTGCTGTTGTTCGAGTTTGGATTCTGAATATTTACTAAATTATTATTTCTTGTTCGTTTCGTTGTAATGTTTTTTTTTCTTTTTTGATTCAATTTTCGTTGTTATTATTGTTTTATTTTTGTTCGTTTCGTTGTCGTCAATTTGATTCCTTTATCTATGTATATAGAAATGAGCTAAAAAATAGAAACACAATACAATCAATCATCATCAATTCAATCAATCGATCGATTATTGTTGATCGATAATAATATATATGTTAATTTATAAAGACATTAAGAAAACAACAAACAACAATCACACCCACACACACACACATGATGGAATGCTACCGAAAGAATCCTGGAATTTTTACTTAATTACTCACACATCACATTATACCTTTTTACAAACTTGACAAATTCAAAAAAGTTTTCATTTTCGCTTCACTGAGAAATAAGAAATTTTCCGGATAAAAAAGTGTAAGCCAAGCAGTTTTTTTTGTAACTTTTTTTTTCTTATTCTGAATTAGAAATGGCTGAAAAAAAACAAATGTTTAGAATCTGAACTTTAGATAAATATTCAGGCCACACAGATGGTTGTGTGTTGTGCATATATATAAAAGTTAATCACTAAAAATGAAATCTGACTGAAAACATCGATTCAATCTTTTCAATGATGAAAAAACATATATAACAAGTTTACTTACATCGTATTTTTTTTTAATTATTATTACACATAATCATCATAATCATAAATAAGCTCAATGTAATAATCACTTGTTTTTTTTTCATCGAAATTCTTTGTCTTTGTCTTTTTTGGTATATGAATTTTGAATCGTCAAACAACAACAACAACAACAACAGTTGTAGATCCGTGTATTACATAAACATAAAATATAATGCTGTTTAATATTTAATAAATATATAAAAAAAAATAGTTTTCTTCACTGGAAATATTGCATACATACACAAACAAACAAAGGTGTATTGGAATACAAAATATTCAAGTAGCCATAATGAAAAATAAGTATAATGATAATGATGATGATGATGAAAAAAACCCCAAAGAAATTCGAATTTATAATACTTGTGCACTTGATTATAATGGAAAAACTTTTTTCTTCTTGTTTGTTACTTTGTATTTGAATTTTTGCTATATTTATGACTATAATAATAATGATGATGATGATGATGACAATTCCAGCTGATTACCAACCAGATAATAATAAACTTAAAAAATGTCAACACAAATTGTCACTAGATTATTTGTGACTAGATTTTTTTTTTATTTGTTTATTGGAACGCAGAATAATCACATGATTAACACACATATACACACACACAAGATGTTATTGTTGTTGTTGGTGAACACACCCAATTTCCAAGACACACTAGAATCGATAATAATATTATTATATGATCAATCAAAATGGAATTATAGCTAATTGATGAAAAATTCTAATTGATATATCATTTTGTTGCTTTTTACAGGCACAAAATTTTTTTTTCTTTGACTCATTCGGTTTGGTATTCTATTCAATTCAAAGTTTGTTATTATTATTATTATTATTATTATTATTACTTTGGCCTTTTTTTCCGCATGCCAATGAGAAAAAAAAGATGCTATAGACAACAACAATAACAACCACCAAAATGTATAAGTAGCAACCAGAATAGTTAAGTTCATAGACAATGAACAACAACAACAACGAACGAACGACAAACTTCAATATAGTGGAAGATTTTCATTTTATTTCGAATGGATGAATGAATTGGATATAGCATAATGGAAACCAACCATCGCCCACCACCACCACCACCACCAACGCCAACATTAACATCAACACCAGATAAAAACGAATCGAATCGAACCGTAACACTCATAATAACTATATCACTGAATCGAATGTGAGATTCCCCGGGTCTTCATATTTTTGTTTCATCATCGTCATCATCTTCATCTTTCATCAATTCTGGTGATGGTGGTGGTGGTGGTGGTGTTGGTTTTCTATCAAAATATATCTATGATCTATGGTTAACGGCTACGACGCCGACGCCATACTGAATTTTTTCTTTTTTATTTGTTGACCAACAAAATAGCATCCGTATGTGTACGATCATTATATTGTTGAATGCGTTGTTGTTTAAATTCGATTCATTCGCAAATAATACACACACACACACATACACACGAAATCAACAGAATCGAAAAAAAAATTCTTTAGCTTTTTCTCCTTTATATTGGAATATATTTATTCTGTTGAGATGGAGTGCCATAGACATAGACATAGAGAGAGAGAGAGAGAGATGACTCACACATCATGCGGTATTTTCGGTTTGGGTGTGTGTGTGTGTAGGTGTTTTCTTATTATTTTTCCAATTCATTGGATAAGATTCCCTTCACATTTTTATATTTTTGTTTGTTTGTCTATCCAAAATACAGACAGATGATATAAGGATAAGAATGTTGTTGACTATAAAATTAGTTCTAGGATTATATATTTCGAAATATTTGTGTGTTGGCGTGTGGACATCATCGACAAACTACTTTTTTTTCTGATGATGACGACATTTTTTATTGTTTGCATTTGTATATGGATCAATATGACTGGAAAAAAATCTCAATCCACTTTGTTGATTTGTAGTGGCTGTATTTTTTTTTTTTTTTTTATACTAGACCAGTATGGATTGTGTTCAATGATGATGATGATGATGTGTTTGGTTTTATTTATATTGCTTTCAATTCAATTTTCACACTTTTTTTTCTTGTATACATACATTGAGATTAATTTGTAAATTGATTATTGTTGTTGTTGTTGACAACAAATTTGACAACTAACACAACAACAATAACAATAACATCCCGTCTCATCATCATCATCAATTCTATTTTTTTTTTTTTTTTTTTTTTGATGATTGTCGATAATGCACTTACCTCGTTCTTTGTAAACAAGGAAAAAAATGTTTTTGTTTTTATCTTGTTTTTTTGTTGATGAAAATGGAAGAATTATCATTACAAGATTATCATCATCGTCGTCATCATCACGGGTTTTTCTTCCTTTTCTTTTTTTTTTTTTTTTTTTTGGTCAATTCTTCGAACACCAATATTGAAAAATAAAGTTTTCATATATATCACAAACACACACACACACACACATATGTAGAATGAGTAGATTAAATTCTAAAATATGAGAAAAAAAAGAACACTTGATAAGTGTCGTAGTAGTTGTTTAGTAGTTGTTGTTGATTGATCCTATTTGGATTGGTTTTGATTGATGTTTTCAAAGAATAATTTTAAAATGAATGAACAACAAATGAAATGATGATGTATGGTGAAAAACCATATATAAAACACTTAAGATGATAATGACATCGAAAAAAAAACAAAAATAAAATAACAAACGACTGAATTAAGATGAACTAGAAAATTTATTCATTCATTTTATTCAATCGATATTTTATTTGGTCACATCTGCAAAGGCGGCTACCAAGAGACAATAATAATGATAATGGCTGGCTGGCTGGATGGATGGATGGATGGACGAATGGTGGTAGTGTTGGTTGGTTGGTTGGTTGGCTAGTGTTAGTGGAACACCACCAGTCATATACTAGCTATATGTTGTATGCCCTATGACCTGACCTAACCACCAGAAGAGACCTAGATATATACAGTTATTTTTGTATTGAATTGAAACAAAAAAAAACCATTGCCACTACAACCAATCAAATCACCATGGATATATTCCAGAAAATGATTCTTCTACCTTTTTTGTCCTCCTTCTCCTCCTCGGATATCGGATCAACCGAACCTATTTTTTTTTTTTTTTTTTTGAAAAAAAGGATAGTATTCATCAAAGGCCAAAGTTTGTTGGTTATTTTTTTTTTTTTTTGCTTTCGTTGTTGAAATTCAAAACTTTCAACCAACAAAAAAAAGGCGAGGCCCATCCAATTCAATGTGTATGTTTATTTCATCTTCATGATCATCCAACTGCGATATGTCATATATACCAAAACAAATGCATATGGTACTCTTGATGATGATGATGATGAAAGCAACTTGAACTTTTCATTCATTTGAACTATGTGTGTGTGTATGTCTGATTATTTCAAATGTAAAGTGACAATTATCTGATTTGAATTCAAATTAAATTGGACACACACACACACACACACTTGGTGACTGAGGATTGCAAATCCTAAGTGTGTGATTCATTCTATTCAAATGAGCCGGGAATAATAATGATGATGGAAAGTTTTATGGAGAATTTTTCAGATTATTTTCATTTCATTTTATTATTAACGTTTATTATTAAAGTTTTTCGTTTTGTTTTGTTTTTTTTGGATAGCGTTTGGAACATGAATGCGGATGCTTGTTTTTTTCTCTTGTCTCGTTAGTTTTATTTGGCTGGATTATTGAATTTTTTTTTTTTTTTGTTTGATTTGTGATTTTATATTTGATTTGTATGTCTGTTTCATGGTTAGTAAACATTTGGTTAGTAGTTTGTTTGCAAAAAACAAAAATTTTGTTCAATTCGATTGTTCAACATAAATGCATATCGGAAAAATGTGCCTTATTCTTGAACATTGGTCCCCATTCATTTTCATTGCCATTTGGTTTACGTTGACGAAACCAATTTTTATCCTGTTCCTGACGGGCCTGTTTATCTTTTGCGGCCATTGTGGACCATTTTGAGACATAGATGTCTTGTCTAGTAGAAAATTAATTTTGCAACAAAAAAAAATTTTGGTAAATCATCATTTCATTGTAAAAAAAAAAATAAAAAATAAAACAAAACCAACTTGTTTTCATCGTGATTTGATACGAAATTAGTTTTCGACATTTTTTTTTATTTTGATTTTTTTCTTGTTGTTGAACGACAAAAAAAACAAAATGCAGAGAGAGAGAGAGAGAGTGAGAGAGAGAGAGTGAGTGAGCTTGGTTTGAAAACAGAAAAAAAAATATTGAAAAAGTGGAATGCTGCTGCTGCTAATTGAGAATAAAGGGAAATTAATTAATAAATATAAAAATCAAATCAATTAACCAATAGATTCTTGACTTACAATGTGTTAATAATAATATTTTCCTAGAATAGAATTTTATTTGTTTCGATTTTCAAACAGCAAATTCAATGAACGTGATGTAATTGTGTCAATACACGTAATTCAAGCGTATTACCGCAATTTGCCAAACGACTACCCAATTTTGATGAAATATTTTCAATAATCACTTTGAAACTTGTTGATGATGATCGATAAGATTTTTTAATATTGTTGTTGTTGTTGTTGAACAATGAAATTCCGATTTCCGGGAACATTAAGAATGATTTTTTATAACATAATACAAAATATAGACGAAAAAATTAATGGAAAATAATCTGCGATAAAAAAAGAAAGAATAAAACAAAGAATGAATGATCAATCAGCAATCTGAATCGAACACAGAATTATTGTTAAAAGTTGATAATTATAAATTCCTTTATTACTGGAAAATTTGATTCTAGCCAAATGTGAAATGAAAGTTTATGTGGCATAAATTTTTATATTCGAAAATAGAAACAGAAAAAATTTTTTTTTTATCTTATTTGTCAGGAGTGGCTGTGACAAACTCAAGTCGATTTCCTTCAAAATGCAAAATCCAAAAACAAAACAAGTTTACTACAACTACATTCATCATCATCATCAAAACCTGAATTTCTTCTCTTTAGGCGGAATTTTTGTCTCAAAAATGTTACTTTGAAGATCATGAATGAATGAAAACGTGATTTACACATGATATATCGATATTAATCTCTGTTGTTGTTGTTGTTGTTGTGGTTGAAATTCACGTTTCTTTATTAATTAAGCTAGCCATTACTTTTCTCCATTGGGTCATATATTATACTTTATTTAATTTTCTAGTTAGTTAGTTAGTTAGAAAAAAAAACTTGTTCCAGAAAAACTTGTATGTAAAACTATTGAATGTGTTTTTGATGTGTATGATCGATTGATCGATTGATCAACAACAACAACAACAACAGCAGCAGCAGCAGCAATCTCGTGATTTCAATCGTATCCGATGATGATGGCCATAAAAATTCTTCTTCTTCTTTCTTTCTTTCTTCATTTTTTGTTGAATTTAAATGATGTACATTTCACTGTCATTCTGTTGTTGTTGATGATGAAAAAAAAGTTCATTATAAATTCAAATCAAAAAAAAATTTCAATTTATCAATTTGGATTCTGAATAAATGAAAGAAAAAAAATACAAAAACACCAGAAAAAAACATGCATACACACACGCACAGTCATATATATTCAGTGTAAACAATCATTTTGTTTTTTTTGTTTTTATTATCTGAATTTTAATCGCACTATACACATATATGTACAAAATTCTATTTGATTCGGGTGAATGTGCCCATATGAAATGAAATGAAAAAAAAACGAATGAGGTGAATTGGATTTTTGTTTTTTTTGTTTTTGGTTTCTGTTTTTTTTCTGTTTTCTGCGTACATTTGGTATTATTATTCCTTCTGGTCAAATGTATCGATTCATCGTAGGAAGGGTACATCATCATCATCATCAATGTCAAACAATATTGTTTCAAGTTTTTCGTTGTTTTCTTTTTTTTTAAATGGAAAATTGAATGGTAAATTTTCATTTTTCTCTCTGGAAAACCAAGACAAACTGGTCTGAATGAGTGAATATATCTAATAGTTACCTCCACACACACACACACACACACACACACACACACACACTTTTTGAATTCAAGATGGTGTCGTTTTTTTTTTCTTTGTTGAGACCATAAAAATGATTCACAAGCTACTCCATCATCATCATCATCATCATCATCATTCATCATTTATTCATATAATCGATTCAATGATGTAATAAATTCGAAAACTATTCGATTTGATATTTGAAAAATAAAAGAAAAAAATTGATGGATCCAAAAAAAAAAAAATAATGGAACCATCAACCAGTTCTTTGTACAAACACACTCTCTTTTTCTCTATATATATATCATTGTCCTTGTACTTGATAGTTTGTTATTATTGTTCAATTTACCATTCATCAATAGATTTACCGGTGTTTCATCATATATATATAGTCAATAACAAATGTATTGAATGTACATTTTTTTTTCGTATGTGTGTGTGTGTGTATTTGTTGTTGTTGTTGTTGTTGTTATTGATTCTGGATTCTAGTTATTTTATTTTATTTTTCACTGGATTCTTGGTTGATACAGATTATAGATTCTCAAAATAAAATTACATGTAACATATATACATCTTGTAAACATGGCCAAAAATAAAAAATAATGACGTTATAAGCCATAAGATTAAATTGAAATTTTTCTTACTTGCTTGCTTGCTTTCTGTATCGATTTCTTACATCAAGGCTCAACCATAATACAAGGCTTCCATTACATATAGAAATGATTGGTTCGAAATGAAATGGCCAATATATTCATGTCATCGATGTATGGATTCATTTCCAAGAAAAAAACACAAAACCTGGACAGAATAACAGAACCTTGAAGGTAAGACAACAAAAAAAAATGTCCAGAGGGAGAAATAATTCTGTTGAAACCATATTGATGAAAAAGAATTTAATGGAATTTAAATTATTACGATGTTATTTGTTGTCATCTTTTGGCATGTATTAACTATATGAAACAAATGGACAAAAATTTTTCCATAGAAATAAAGTATGCCATCAATGGAATTGTAACCATGGCTGTTTTTGTTTTTTTTTGCATTTATAACATGGTCATAATGATTCAAAATTATAATGATACTGATGACATTCAGTAGAAAAAAAAATAAGAAAATTCAATAAACACATGGCCATAGCTTTGCATAGTCAATATCTAAGGACAAATTAGGTTGTGTGTGTGTGTGTGTGTGTGTGTGTGTGTCAATCATCATTATGAACAAGAAAAATATATGCAAAAAACCGTACCGTACGAAATGATTTTTTTGTCAAATGAATTTTTAATTTCGTATACAAAAAAAAGGAAAAAATTTTCCAAATGACGTATATTTATGAAACCAACGAGAAAAAAAAAGTTTCATAGTAGTCCTTTGGGGTTCAAAGAGTTTATTCATTTTTGTTTGTTTGTTTGTCATTGATTATAAAATTAGTTTTTTTTCTTCCACTCGTTTTTTTAACGTTGGTTGATTCGATAATACACACCATATGTGTATAGGAAAAAAAATAGAAAAGTTGAAGAATCAATTGACCTAAATTTGATGGTTGAATTGAAAATTTTTCCAGTTTTTAAGTGTCACTGTGTATGAATATATCCAACTGATAATTTTCGTTGGCCAATTTCATTTTTGGTAATTATTCTAATTAGAAGAAAAAAAAATTTCATAAATTTTGATGGTTGGTTGTATGAAAATGAAAACCAAAAAAACAAAAACAAAAAAAAGGATTTTCATGCACTGAGATAGATTGTATGTAATATTCACAAACGAAATTTGTTTTCACATTTTTCATCTGCGTAATTACATTGCAAACACACACACACACATGCAGAATATATCAGAATTTGCTGAATCAAACAAACCAAAATTCAATTCAAGAATTGAATTCGGCGCAAGTACATTAGATGTCCACATTCACATACACACACATGATGATCATGATCATATATAAAAGACCAATGAAATTACCAACGAATGAAACATTATCGGATATTTCGACAATCCGTACGGATCATAAGTTATGATATTATGGAATTGTGAACATACCACATAGCCACCACCACCACCACCACCATCACCGCCACCACCACCACTATTATCAATCTTAATGTTTGTTTGAAGCCAAAATTAAGAAGAAAAAAAAATTGTGGTTTTTCAAAATAAAAAGAAAACGATGCATAAATAAATAAATGATGATGATGACGATGTTGATGATGATGATGATGATGTGATCATATAAAAACGGGAATGATTGTTGAATATTTTGTGTCTGCTTGTGTGCCATTTGCAGCAACAACAACAACAACAACAACAATTTGCTTTTTTTTCTGCCATATAAATATTATTATTATATTATGATCTCATCATAGACAACAAATATAAATATAAATGAAACATTTTCTGCTTGAAAAGTTGTGGAAAAAAAAGAAATTTTTATTATACAAAAACAACAACAACGACAACAACTTACGAAAATGAAAAGATTGTTTTCGGAAATATTTCAATTCTTTCAATAATATTGATGTTTGTGTTTGTCTGTAAATTTATTTCACACTGTTCATCACCAGAATGCTGGATTTTAGCCAAGAAAAAGAATAAATAAGAATAAAAAAAGTGAAATTCGTTCATCAATTCCATCTTTTTATTCATTTTTTGTTTGTTCGGTGATTTCGAATGCGATGATTTCGAATCTTTTACTATTTATGTGTGTGTGCGTGTGTGTCCCATTCGTCTATAACATAACATCGCTTTTTTTTATTGACATATAAAATGTTTTATTCATATAAATATATATTTCACAACTGAACGAAAGAAAATCATCATTTTTTTTGTTGTTGTCTTTGCCCATTAAAAACCACATTATTCGGGCAAAAAAAAAGTGGATTCAATTCATCACCATTCAATTATTGCTTTTAGTGCTTAGCTAATTTCAAATTCAAATCTGTATTTGCAACTCATCGTCATCGTTATCGGTTGTCGATTCTTTGATTTTCATTGTTTTCTTGAGAATAAATAAATAAGAAGATACGAATCCATTCAACAACAACAACAAGAAAAAAAATGTACGACCAAAATATTCAATTGACAATCCGTAATATGGAAAATATCCGCATTAAAAAATTTGTAAATATCATCACATTATCGATTCATGTTGTTGTTATTTTAATCATAAATTCTATACATTTATCATCAATAGATGCGGTAAAAATTTCGAGTAAGTCAATTTTTTTCAAATTTTGATTTTGTCAATTTAATTTTGTCCACTGTTTATTATGAAAAAAAAATTTAGATTTAATACCACATTATTGTGATCAAAATATCGATACAAAACCAATAAACAATGTGAATGAACATTATCAACATCATACGATAGAATTGAATTTAACCGAACCAAAATGGACATCATTTTTAAATCTTGGTGCATCAATTTTACAAGGTGTCGATGTACCAGACAATTATCAATGTCAATTAATTGTATCTAGTCCAGCCAATACTGGCCTAATATTAACATTTCGTAAAGCATTATTAAATGAACAAGATGTTATTACATTTCGTTCTGGTAGTAATCCACGTCAACAAGTTTGGAATAATGAAACACGTGAAGGATCCCGATATAAAGAAGTATTAACATTAGTTGATCGTAGTAATCCTAGTGCTATTATTATTAAATATGAACCAGCTGCAGGTGTTTCACCATTTGACGCTGGTTTCGATTTGGCTATTACACTTTATCAAGGTAATGATGGAGAAAATAAATAAATACTTTCTGGATTAATGATTATATTTATTTTTATGGTTATTTCATTTATAATATATAGAAAAAGATATTCATTGTGGTGACAATTATGATTGTAATAATGGACGTTGTATTGAACCATCATTACAATGTGATGGCTATAATAATTGTGGTAATGATCTTGATGAATATAATTGTCCTGGACAGCTTAGCTGGTGGATGGTCGGCATGCTTATACCGATTGCCATTATTGTTGTTGTATTGGCCATATTTGTATGGATACGAATGTCTAAAGGTTGAAAAAAATTCATACATGATCTGTAAAACAATTTATCAAAAAAAAAAAAAAAAAATTCAGTCAATTCAAAGATCTAATCAATCAATCAATCAATCCAACCAATTTGAATCAAAATTCCCGGGTTAAGAAAAAAAAGTAAACATCAATCGATGGCGCCATCTTTTGATTTCAGTCATAATTCAAGTTTTGAATTTTTCAAATCGCATCGTTTTATTTAAAAGAAATCAAGCTAACATGAAAAAAAACAACCGGAAATCCATTATTTCATTCATCATAATTATCATCATATTTATTTCCTTTATTTTCTGCACACACACTTGTCACCTGTGGATGTTGTTATTTAATTTTTTTTTGTTTATTTTTTTTCATATTTTGCTAAATAATTTTTTTTTGTGTGAAAAAAATCATCATCATCATCATCATCATATATCCACGTATATCAAGTACCACCTGTATCCACATACGCCTACGCCTACACTATGCTTTACAAAGACCAAATTTAGAAAACCAAAAAATCCACCACCGCCGCCTACGTTCAGATTTGAATTTTTGTCACATTCATTTGACATTAACACAACAACAACAACAATGATGATGATGATGATGATGACAATTTTCTTGTGCATTTTATTTGGATGGATGTATGTAAATCACACTTTTTTTTTTGTTTTTTCTTATCTTTTTTTTTGCTGTTGCTGTAAATTTTAACATTTGTTGTTGTTGTTGTTTTTATTGTCAAATCAATCAATTTTCGGATTGTTTTTTTTATTATTATTATTTATGTTTGAATAATTTTTTTTTTCATTGTGTTTGATGAAACGTAATTAAAAGAAAATTTGTGAATTTTGTTCATTTTGTTGTTGTTGTTATCAAGGTGTAAATTACATTTTTTTTATCAACGAAAAAACAAAAATTAATTATTTGAACGAGAAAAATTATCCAAGGATTTTTGTTGTTGTTGTTGTCGTCGTCGTTCATTTTATGCATGAATAGTCATTTTTTTTATTTGGATTAATCATACAAATACGGGTCAATCATCATCATCATTATCAAGATCAGACAAGGGAAAAAAAGGGGACAACATAACGGGTGATATACCTGCTGTTGTAATGAGAACCATTTGGAAATGGAAAAAGAAAAAATTATCTAGAAAACAAAAAAAAACAACAATGACAATGGATATTTTGTGACAATATTTGTCATTATATCGCATTCAAATAATCTAGTTCAATGATCATTGATCATTGATGGTGATGATCAATGGATTTTTCTGTTTTGTTTTGTTGAAAACATTGAAAATCCAGTTGTCAATCGGTTTTTTTTTGTTTTTGCTAATTAATTTTGATCAATTAAGTTGATGATTGTAATATAATTTATTTATGAAACAAAACAAAAAAAAAAAACACTTGAAATTACTGAAACAATTATTTTAAAAAAAAATTATCAAAATCAATCAATTTAAGTAGAAATTGGATCAATATTTTTTTGTCGGCAAACAAAATGACAAAAAAAAAATTTCCTTGTTGTCACGTTAATCATTTAAAGTGGATGGAATAGATTTTTTTTTTTTTTTTTTTGGACACACCCTTTCATATCCATTTATCAGATTATTTAAAGAATATGAAGAATATTGAATATTATGGATCGATAGATGGTGTTGATAAATCGTTTTCGGTGATTCGCGCCAAATATAATGGTTATAACCATAACCATTCGGGTAATAATAAAATGTGTGATGAGGTGAGATTTAGCATTCAACAATCCATAATGGTAAGTTAGTAGTGGTAAAAATTCTGAAATTCATAAATGATAGCCATATCAATAATATTTACTACTGCTACTACTACTACTACAATTACCGGTTATTCGATTCGGTATTGTATGGATGAGAGTAACCAATAAAAAAAAATAAATATCCGAAATCGATCAGAGTGCTTTAAAATTGAAATGAGAGAAAGAAAAAAAAAATTCAAATATTGCTCAAATTTGATCCAATAAGCAATAGAAGTCTTAGTAGTAGTAGTGGTTATAGTTATAAGAAGTGGCATAAATTTTTTTTTTTTTTTTGGAATAAAATTCGAAAGGTAGTAGTACTATTGAATAGAATCCAGATGTTATAAATTCGAATTCCATTTTAGATTCTTTTCATTGTTTCATACCACTACCTAGTTATTGTTGTTGTTGTTGTTATGATTAGAATAAATGTTGGCAATCCACATCTAATCGAAGATGTTATGAAGGGTTAATGATTTGAATTCGTTAGACAAAACAAAACAAAACAAAAAAAAAAATTTTCATTAATCAAAGATAATCATTGAAGGAATGTTGTTAAAATTGATGATGATCTTGTGTCAACAAAAAAAAAGAGTACTGAGACAAACATAATAACGGGATTTATTTATTTATTTAATTTTTTTTTTTACTTGCTTATCGAACGGTTCAATCAATTTTTGTCCGTTCAAATGAATGAATGAATGAAAGAAACAAAATAACTGTTTGTCTGTCTGTCCATCAATGTGTGTGTGAGTCGGTATGTCTCTGGTATTTTTTTTTTTATTTTTTTGTATTCATGGATTTTCTCTCTTTTTTTCCATTTCCAAATATTCCAATAACCATCCACTAACTTCATGTTAATTTTGTTTTTTTTATTTTATTTTTTACTTAAAATCATTTATATGTCAAAAATATTCATCGACATTATCGTTACCGTTATAATAATAATAATAATAATCGGCTACCACAAGTGAAGAAGAAGAAAAAGAAAAAACATTCGATCAAAACAGCGATCATCATCATCATCATCATCATGACGACGATAACCTAGATATATAAATGTGTGTGTGTGTGTGTATGAGAGAGAAAGAAAAAATAAAAATAAAAAGAAAAAATAAAATGTCGAAACTAAAAAAAAGAGACGAATAGATGATGATGATGATGATGAATATAGAGATCGATGGTTTTTTTGTTTTGATCGAGCCAGAAAAAAAAGACCGAAAATTGACGAATTTTTTTGTTCGAAAACAAAAAAAAAAAATAAACAACAATTTGAAATTTAATGTCTCAATCGATCGATACAATAAAATGACAACTAATCAACAATCATAGTTCGAATATATATTCATTGTGTGTGTGTGTGGTTTTTTTTTGGTAAGGTCACCGACAACAACAACGTCAAATCCATTGCAGCATCTATCAATTGATTAACTAGAGACGAAAAAAAAAATATCATTCGATTTTTGCAAGCAACAAATTGAATTGAAATTTATTTCTACTACAAATAATAAAGGTAAGTTTTATGTTTTATGATTTTTTTTTGTGAGAAACCAAACACACACACATACATACATAGACCAGATGAAATTTCACCTGGAATTTTTTATTTTATTTTTATTTTTGATTGAGAGTAATGTAATGTTTTGAGTATTTGTGTATTTTGGCTGCTTTTTTTTGGCAATAAGGCTATAACCTGCAATATCTCTCTCTTACACATTTAGGTTGTCTGCTTCTGTCTCTTTCAATCTATATTATTTGTATTTTTATTATTATTAGTTTAGTTCACTGTTTATTTATTTTTATTTTTTTCGCTGCCAAGAGACCAGAAACAAAAAACACCTACGTCAGTGTGTGTGTGTGTGTGTGTGTGTATGTATCTTGACAAACAAGGATCGATCTGTATTATAAAAAAACTATCGTCATCATCAAATGAACCAGAAAAATTAAACTAAAAAAAAAACACGCCACACAACTAAACCAAATGGTAAATCTCATCATCATCATCATCATTAAACACACACACACATTATTGTCACGTTGTTATTTGCCCTTAACGTATACGTTATTTTTTTCTGTTTTTTGAGAAAAAAAAGAAGAAGATTATCCATTCATTGAATGTTTTTCATCACTTTACATTCATCATGGTTCGTTCTCTTTCTTTCATTCACAATCTATCTTTGTATATCTAATAATAATCTACTGACAAACTGATTACCTGGTGGTCGTCAAGATCACAAACATACCAACAAACAACCCGATCTTCAATAATAATAATAATAATAAAACAACGACGACTACGACGACAACGAAAACGACTCGTATGGTCACAAAATAGTCGTGTCATTTTTTTCTGTTTATTTTTGTATTATGTAAATACATGAAATGGGTAAAAAAAAGGTAAAATAAATGTGATGATTTGATTTACTATTCCTAAAAAAAAAAATTTACAATTTTTTTTTGTTTTCTTTTTAAAATTTTTTTAGATTCATAATTATAAAAACGTCATGATGAATAGGATGATGATAATAATAAAACAAATATGAAAATATAAACAAGAAGAAAAAATTTACAACAACAATGTGCAATCTTTAAAGAAATCCAATCTTGTCATTATCAATCATCATAACTTATCAAATTGTTTCCAATTGAAATTATCTTTTTTTATTGTTAACGATGAGAAGCTACCAATTGTATTATCATCATCATCAACAACAATGATTTGTACACCAGATATACAGATATTATTGATATATAAAGCAATATATCTGTTTAATTAAATTTTTATAATAGAGGTGACAATTTTTTTTCTTGTTTTTTTCTTAAAAAAAGTGGATATATATCATCAAGTGATCATCATCAACATATATTTATAAAAAAAAGAGAAAAGAGACATGAATTATATAATCAATATAACTAGAATCTTTTGATTCTTTCATTCACTGTCTGTTGTATGTTTATGATACTAATTCTTATTTTATTTTTTTCTTTTTTTATTATTCTTTCATTTTTAGGTCATTCATTCATTCAAATAGTCAAACAAAAATACGCCTGATGAACAACAGAATTGAATAATGATGATGATGATGATGAATATGATGGTTCAGATTTTATTCGAAAGAATATAAAAGAAAAAGAAAATCTCAATCATTGAAGCTAAATCTTTTTCTTTTCTTTTCTTTTTTTTTTCTTTTTTTGATTCAAATATTTCATCGCATACGAGAAAAGAAAAAGAAAAAGAAAATCATCATATTAATTGTCGCATACTGTTGTTTGTGCACGTTGCCATCATTTATTATCATTGCCGACAACCGCTCTTCTTTAGCCACCATCAATATATTACACAGTGTGTAAATTATTATTATATCCTCTCAATGTGTGATTATTATATTATTTTATTTGGCAAAAAAAAAAAAAATTTTCTGTGAATGTGTGTGTGTGTGTCTCATTAAATTTTGTGAAAAATGAAATGAAATTTTACAAACACACAGACATTTTCCATAAAAAAAAGGCACGTTCTCTATAAAGCCGCCTGTTATCCATCCAATTCATTCGTTTATATATTGCTCTCTATAATTCGCAACATTGAAACAGCAGAACAAAAAACGGTTGAACGGCACGAATTATTAAAAAAAAAATTGGTAAAAAAAAATCATTTCTGAGTCATGATATACAATACAATTAATAATAATACAAAATCATCACTGTGAAAAAAAAAATAACGTACAACAACAGCAACAACAACTATTGACTCACATCATCACATCAAATCAACAGCGGTTAAAACTTTAAAATTAAAAAAAATTTTTCATCATTCAAATTCATCATCATTCGAATCCATTAGAAATTCTGCTCAACAAAAAAAAAAAAAAAAAAAACAGTAAAAACCACACACACACACATCAACCAAACCACGCCGCTTTAGGTGAGAACGACGCCGACGCCAAGTTTTTTTTGTTTTATTTTATATTACAGTTAAATATATACCAGTGTGTACGGAAACGAAAAAAAAAATCGACAGTTATTATTATAATTGAAACGCCCCTATATTCTATTCGTTTTTTTTCTGTTCATTCGTCTGTGTTTTGTTTGTTTCTGTGTGTGTGTGTGCGTGTGTGTGTGTATGTATGTTTTTTGTGCCATATTTTTTTTTCCACATTTATTCACATTTGATGATTCGCCTAATTCTTCATTCATTCATTCGTTCATCACTTGTGACTCAAATCGAACATCTCAAAACAACAATAATAACAACAACAACAACAACAAATACATCCAGTCAAAAATCATTCACTCATTCGGGTCAATCCAAGTCAAAACATTTCATTTCAGTTTCAGTTTCAATGTGTTGAAGAGAGAGAAAAAAAGTCAAAGTCAAGTTACCCCTTTGAATTTGCATCATCTGTTTATTATTTTATTTTATTTTTTTTTTTTTTGAACAATTTTTCATCGTCGTTTTTTTTCGATTGTTTAATAATTGAAAAATATTGTATAGAAAAAAAAATATCGTCCGATATAGAAACACGCCGTCCAATAAAAATCGAACATAATGAATGATGAAAATGTGGCCGATTCATCAGCCGCAGCCAGAATAGCACCAACATCAACAATAATGATGAATAATGATGAAAAGATGGCCATGAATATGAATATAACGAATGAAGTATATCTAAAATTTGGTAGACCAATATCAAATGAATGGTCAGAATTTCCTGGGCTTCCATTTGCCTTTGAATTTGAATCAAATTTTAATCGTGATTATCATCGACAATGGATGTACGATAATTGGTATATAGCGATATATGTAAGCATCATATACATAATGGTTATATTTACTGGCCGTTGGTTGATGACAAATAGACAACCATATAGTCTACGTACGCCTATGGCCTTATGGAATTTAGCTATCGCTTTGTTTTCATTGTTTGGCACAATACGTTGTCTTCCGGAATTCATACACATCATTACGCAGGAAGGAATAGAACAATCATTTTGTTCAAGTTCATATTATCGTGATGTACGAATAACACTTTGGTATTGGCTATTTGTCTGGTCAAAAGTAATTGAATTAGGTGATACAATATTCATCATATTACGTAAACAGAATCTAATATTTTTACATTGGATCCATCATGTATTAACGTTATCATATGCATTTTTCGTTATTGGTGATGCACCCGGTACGGCACGTTGGATGGTTTCAATGAATTTCACCATACATACATCAATGTATACATATTATACATTGAAAGCTATGCGTTTTCGTATTTCACGTTTAATTGCAATGACAATAACAATAGCGCAAATAACCCAAATGATATTTGGCCTATACATCAATATGAAAGCCTATTTAATTAAACAATCTGGACAATCATGTGATACCTCAATATCCGCTTCACTATGTGGCCTTTTCATTTATTTTCTTTTTTTCTTATTATTTATCAAGTTCTTTGTATTTTCATATTGTTCCAGATTTCCATTGATTGGCTTACGTAAATCATTACGAACAACAACAACAAAAACAACATCAAATATCAAAAATAATAGTATCATTACAAACAATAGCCATTCAACAAACATTAGCAATAGTAATAATGTTCGATCGATGAAAAAACATGTTGATTAATCCATAAATTCTTCCTTTGTTTGTTTGTTTGTTTGTTTGTTTATTTGTTTGTTTGTTTTTCTTTGTCTTTTTGTCCATCCAACAAATCCAATACCCATATATCTCTTACCATCTACCTACTATTCACAATTTTTAATTAAAAACAAAATAACGGTCTAAAAACCCGGTATTACTACTACTGCTACTGCTATATTAATTTAACAAACAAAATACGAAACAAATAAATCTTTTTGTTTAAAAAAAAAAATAAAAACTTTGTACCTTGTATTCAAAAATAAAAAAATTTACAAAATTAACGAAATTTTTTTTTCTATTTATAAAAAAAAAATTATTCGTCATACACACCCACCAACACACACACAGAGACACAAACAAAATAGCCCTGTTTGTATTTTGGAACGAATTTTCAAAACAACAAAAAAAAACATTATCGTTTGCTGTCTACAATTATATATAAATATTATATATCCACGATTCACACATGTTGTAAAAGTTGAAAATTCCTATTCAAAAAAAAAGTAAAAAAAAAAAATTCATATGACACAGCCACAATATATATGGAACATTTTGAAAAATTTTGAAAACAAAAACTCTGTTGCCTTCTTTTTTTCTTTCTTTCTTTCTTTCTCTTGATCGTCATCATCATTCTCATTATCATCATCATCATCATCATCGTCGTCATCATCATCATCATTTTTCATTCATTCTTATTATTATTATTGTAATTTTTTTTTTATTATTTTAATTTTAATTAATTAATTAATTCATTCGATTGATTTGATTGATTGATTGATTCAATTGTGAAATGAAAAAAAAGTGAATAATTTGTGGCGAAATATTAATAACGATAATAATAATAATAATTCTTTTCAATTGATTACTAAAATATATAATTTCTATGATCTATGATGATTGCAAAACAAAAAACAAAAAAATGACAAGAATCAAATGATTCAATCATCATATTGATTGATTGATTGATTGATTGATGGTTGGTTGGTTTTTTTTTCACAGAGAGAAAAAAAATGGATCAAAAACAACAAACAAACAAACAAATGTGATGATAAATTTTGGCAATTGCGAAATGAAAAAAAAAACAACAACAACAACAACATACACTTATTGAACTTGAACTTTTTTTTCAATTTTCAAGGTAGTTCAACGTGTATTCATAGTACAGATGAATGGATGATGATGATGATGATGATGATGGTGAAAACGTCAACGTTCGAATGACGAAGACGACGACCGAAACACAGACCCAAATAAACATTTTCCATTTCTCCTCCAAATTTTTCTTAATGTTTTTTTTTCGTTTTGTTTTGTTTATATCATGGATATTTGACGGGCTTTTTTCTGAATTTTTTTTTAAACAGCAGTAAAAGTAAAAATAAAATAAATAGGCAAAATTTCAAATGGTTGTTGTTGTTGTTGTTGAAAATCACGTTGATCCAGAAATGATTTGCGAAATGAAAATTAAAAACATACACATGCCATATATATGATCATGATGAAAATAAACTCATAACAAAAACAACAACAACAACTTGTTGCATCGACAAATTCATTCATTTGGTCTCATTTTTTTTTAGTGTAAAATCTAAGGAGAATGACATTGTGCCCTGTCGACCGGCCATCATAACGGATCATTATTATCATCGTATGATGATCTTCTTCGATCATTATGATGATGATGATGATGATGATTGCTCCCCTTATTAAACGGTCACATTTGTCTTGTACTGAATTTTCTTTTTTTTTTCTCCACAAAGCTCATCGGATTATTCGATCGACATGATGATGATGATGATGATGACATAATGACACAGTGGCAGTGAAACCTATACGCGTATAATATATACAGACAAAAATTAGACAAATTTTTTTTCCGAATTTGTGATATAATTTTATTATAGTGTATGATTTTTTTTTCAAGAGGATATAGATTTATTCATTTCCAATCGGCAACCGTTACCATCACAATTTATGCATGTATATTGATGATCTGTTTTCCATTGATAAGCATCGTTCAATCTTATGTATCGGCTGTCTGTATTTATCAAGAAAAAAAAACGAATGTTTATTTAGTAAATTGATTATTTACAATCAAACGACAAAAAAAAACAGAAATATATCTGTACCTATCATATAACATTATATACAACAATGCCAAACACTCGTATATTCAAAATATTGCAACAGTTTCAGTCCAATGGAAAATGAAAAAAAAAATTTCAATGCAAATTATTAGACTCAAAATTGAAAATTCATCATCATTAGCGATTGATAAAACATAAACAAAAACAAAACAAAGATGAATTGAATTTTTTTGAAGAAACAACAAAATTCATTTTCCACAAATAAGTTCACTATGTGTTTATACAGGTAAAAAAGTAGTGTAAACAACAACGAAACACACACACACAAAAAAAAATTAGAGCAATGAATATGTGATAAAATTTAAATTTAGGGAAAAAATGACTACAGAGACAAACAAACAAGCAAACATAGCACACAACTAATGAAAATGAAATTTCCATTTTCATTTTTTTTTTTTTTTTGTAATGACAAAAAAAACGAAGCTTGGCCCGAATTTTCATCATCAGATGACGTTTTGAACTAATTTCCAATTTGAAACCGATCATAATCATCATCATCATATATATTATAAAAGTAATAAGAAGAAAAAAAATTGAACCAAAAAAAAAAAACAAACAAGAACACATCACCTACCTTATCTTCATCATAATCATCATTAATATTATAAACATTCAATGATTATCTCCGGTGATGATGGTGGTGGTGGTGATGGCGAAACTAATGATGACGATGATGATGATGATGGTTTCATTTCCTTGTTTCCATCATCACCATCAACATAAGCATGAGCAACATCGTTGTTGACTTGTCCAATATCATTGCCAATCATATTTTTTGTTACTATATTTTCTTTGAATGTAGAACGATATAAAAATTTTTCCAATTCAAACAATTTACTCTTAATTTCACGTAATAATTTTTTTTCATATTCAATTTCTTCAGTTATATCACGCATACAATCCCATTGACGATGATAAAATTCATCATTATTATTATCATTACCATCCATTCTTGATAATCGTTGCTGTTGATCAAGATATTCGCATGCTAATAATTTCCAATAAAGACAATCTTCTGGTGATATAATGTTTTCATTTTCAGTTGATTTTTGTTTCCGTTGATGATGATAAATTCTGTCGAATAATTTACACCATTTATGGCTATAACAACAACAACATAGAATGTAGACAATATAATAACATAATAGATACAAATAGTAAATAATACTGAATGGCTCCGGTATTGATAATCGATTAGCAAAATCTATCACTAATTGATAACGTTGAAATTTCCAAATTGAATCAATTTCTGATACCCATTTGGAAGCGGTCACGGCAAATATAGAGAACAATAAAGGGCCAAGAATTAATTTAAGAATAATGAAGAATTGAAAAACAAAAACGTATATTATAAACGTATCGTTATCATCATCATTTTGATAATCAAATGTAATGGATGAATTATCAAATGTATGAAAACTATTTGGACAATATTCAGCTTGTTTTTGCCGATCATTTGTAACGGTGATTTTGCCTGATGGTGGTCCAGTAAATAAGGAAACGATGCCCTGATGAAATACTGATTTCACTGAATCAACAGTCAATTCTTCATATGGATATTGTAATGATCGAATGGCAATGGAATTAGCAATCAATATAACAGTGGTGATACGCATATAGTTAACAAAATCCACAGTGATCATCAATCGAAATCGATATAGGAAAGGACCAAGCGTTGATGAAATTGGTAAATATACTGAGATTAATCGATAATAAAAGTACAAAACAGCCAATGCAATCATAATTTTTTGCCAATAGATTGGATAAAAATATATTCGAAGAACACGGGTGGTTGAAAAAATTCCAGTAAAAATGAGAATCAATAGGATTTCGATGATTTTCGGATATACAGTTACAACGGATGAATATCGTATGAATAGAATATAAACATGTCGAATGTAACTGATTGCTATGAGCAATGACCAACTACAAACGATTGAATCGAGAATAATATTACCACAATTTGGATATAATGCGGCTAATGAAATCAATATGAGAAAAATCACATAAAACAATAATGATGTATAAAATTTGCTAATCGGTGCCGACCACATCATAATAATCATTTTCCATAATGGTGGCTGTTTCTCT
Organism: Dermatophagoides farinae; assembly: GCF_024713945.1. Taxonomy (NCBI): domain Eukaryota; kingdom Metazoa; phylum Arthropoda; class Arachnida; order Sarcoptiformes; family Pyroglyphidae; genus Dermatophagoides; species Dermatophagoides farinae. Next base: position 3,987,820 of record NC_134682.1, read on the forward strand.
ACAAATACCTCCCGTTTCTTCTTCCGGTCGGATCTATAGTTTTCATTCATAGTGTTTGATGATTGGTTTGATGTTCCAACATCATTAACGAAAGCCTGATTATTGTAAGCCATTTGTTTCATTTCGTACGTTTCATTACGATTCACATTTTCATATACATCATCCAGTTCATCGTCATCATCATCGTCCAATTCTTCATCATCATCTTTTGGTTCATCATTTTTAAAACGAACCCAAATATACATGGGAAATACTAATAAACTACAAAGTAATATTTTGATTGAAACTGGAACGGTAAAAAAACCCCATGTTATTTCACGAAGACGAATCTTTCCTTGAAATGTATTGGCCAACCATTTTTGGCAACAAGGATGAGCAAGAAATTGTTTCAATCTTGCATTGGCTGCAATATCTACGGCTGTCATATAGTTCCAATCTTTGATTGATTCACGTAGTACATTATAGGCAAGCGTTATGTTTTCCTGATAACAACGATCAAGCACATCGTATGCATAGCTGGCAAATGTTTTCGAACGTTGTTCAAGTTCAAATTTTAGATTTGTATCATAAACATGCCAGGATAGTCGTTCGAAAAACATTGATATTATCAATGCTAAATGTATTGGATGATCACAATATTTCCATAAAATTTCAACCAATTCATAACGATTTTGTACGACTGCCCACATTGTTAACAATGTTAGTGCTTTACGTTCAGCTACCAATGAATCTTCAATGAAATCGCTAGCATTTAGATGTAGTTCATCTAGGAATATATTTTTTATGAAATTCAAATTGTTGAATCAAACAAGACACTTACCAATTTTAATTAAATTTTGTAATCCAGTACCAAATTCTAGTAACCAATTTAAATCGGTTTCAATGAAAAATTTCGATTGTCTATCGACTGGTGATTTACTTAGCACAGTTTCCCAACATACAGCATGAAAAAATTCATCATCATGTATCATACGAAATAGGCGACTTAATTTGGATGGTGTTAAAAATTTATGCAAGTGAAAACCATTGGCCAAAAATAGTTCAACAAATTCTTCACGATCCTGTCGTGTTAATATGGTCAGAAATTTAGATTTCAATAATCCACTTAAACTGATTGAATTCATTGAAAACAATGTGTTTCGAGCTACATTAGCACAATTCCAATCGACAATTAAATCAAAATCTTTAGAAAATTGTTCACCATCAAATGGACGATCAACATTACGATGTTTAGATTTCAATATGGCATTCAATAAATATTCACGAAGATTGGTAAGATTACCTTGATTGATGTTATGCGTATCCAATAAGATTAAATATTCACGACCATCTTGTCGCCGATGTTGTTTGGTGAGACAAACACATTCAATGACTTGTTGACAAATTTTATCACGTTCATTGTTTTTATTGTCAGCTTCCAAATCACTGAACTGTTGTATTATTTTCTTATCCAACAATGGCTTCACGTGTTTATCGATATAATCCACATCCAAATAATCAATAAATGAATCAAATATCCGTGTATATGCATAGGAAACAATATCGGCCATTCCACCAGTTCCTTGCAATACGACAACCGGGATTCGTTTTTTTATCAATTGCAAAACAAGCCGTATATTTTCTGGTTCTCCATCAATCAAAATCGAAACAAACGGTGTATCAGCATTATTTTCATCATGATTTTTTGATTGTTTTTGGCTTGAATTGTTAGTACAATCTTGGATGGTGAATAAATCGATCAATTTCATAATGAAATCATTGTTGTAGGGAAAATTTTTCAACACAATAAAATGTGTATGATCAGGATTCAATTCAAATCGATGGCCATCATTGCAGCCAGTGTTTTCAATGTTTAACAAATTCTGATCGACCAAACCAAAAACAGATGATGCATATAAACAGTATAAACAAACATTTGAAAAATCAATAATAACCATTACTTACCAATGCATTTTCAATGCAGCATAATTTTCGTCCATAAACCAGATGATTTTCATGAGCAATGCCGATCAAATTAAAGGAATTCACCTGTTGATAAAGACGACCTTTTAGTTTGGCCTTTCGAAATTCACGTTCGATTGCCGAACACACATAAGATGTTACACCACCATTAACGGCATTGGTCAATATCCACATTTTGGTCGACATAGCCGCTTTTGCGATACCAATTTGAAAATTTTTAATTTGTTTTTCATTTTTCCATCGAGTATTTTGTGATTTTCCCGTAACGATCAATGTAACAATTTTGGGCATTCCAAGTTGCCATTCTTCCAACAATATTCGTGCCAATTCATTAGATGTGATATGTGGTTCAAGCGAAACGAATGGTTTAAACTGGAAAAATAACAGAATAAAATTACAAATTATTATTATTATTCGAATCAAAATTCAACACTTACATCGTATTGATGATCTTTGTGTTGGAAATGAATTTCACCTAAATTAAATGATGATCTTGTTGGTGATTCAGATTCGAATGGTGATTCTTTTATAGCATTCAATTGTCCTGTCAATGGTGTTGGTAATGGTGTAGGAAGCGGAAATATCGAACCAGAACGTCGTGAACGTCGACGTGTTGCTAATTTTGATTGTTTTAGATATGTATTCAATTTTGCATCCTCATCATAACAATCACCGTGTTGATTTCCTTGCTGTGAAATTCTTGCCACCAATTGTATTCGTTTGACAATCGATTGAAAACCACCGGTTCCTGAACTTTGGCCAAGCCTTACGAATGAATTCTTCCGTTCGGCGGTTGAAGATTCTCGGCCCGGATAAATTTCATCTTCTTCATCATTCATTGGATTCTGGTTATTCATCCTATGATAATTGTTGTATGTTGTTATGTCTATGTTTGTTACTAACTGACAAATTTGACATTTTTCGATTGATATGGATAAAAAAAACAACCTAAACCAACAAACACCTGTGCACGCTTATTCTATGCCATCAAGTTAATTTTGATAATTATCAAAATGATCGATCATCAGAAGATTTAACATTCGAAACACTTGAATAACAACAGATAACAGGTGTGTGTGTGTTTGAAGCGCCATAAATTTAAAAACAAGCAACAAAATGATTTAGAATCATCAACCTCTGTAGTCATATCTTCTATGAACAAACACTAAACATGTCACGTGTGTTGCTCGCATGGTTTTCATCTGCAGAATATATACATCCAAAAAAAAAAAACAAACATGAAAATGAAATCAAAAAATTCAAAGAAAAATTACCGCCAAAAAACCGATGATAGTGAAGATGAAATTGAATTACTTAAAACTGAAATCAGCCAATTTGATTGGTCCAAATTTAAACGTTTCGAAGATCTACCTGTTTCACGAGCAACAAAACGTGGACTAGCAAAAAATAACTATGTCATTCCAACCGATATTCAACAACAATCAATCGGTTATGCTCTCACTGGTAATGATGTACTTGGAGCCGCTAAAACCGGTTCCGGTAAGACTTTAGCATTTTTGATTCCAACGCTCGAATGTTTGTACCGAAATAGATGGACAGCGTTCGATGGTGTTGGTGCATTGATCATTTCACCTACTCGTGAATTAAGCTATCAAACATTTGAAGTATTGAAAAAAATTGGCACCGAACATGATTTTTCGGCTGGATTAATCATCGGTGGTAAAGATTTGAAATTTGAAAGCAAACGTATGGATCGTTGTAATATAATTGTTTGTACGCCTGGCCGTTTACTACAACATATGGACGAAAATCCACTTTTTAATTGTGACAATTTAAAAATTCTAATTCTAGACGAAGCTGATCGAATTTTAGATCTTGGATTCGCCAAAACAATGAATGCAATCATTTCTAATCTACCGAAACAACGACAAACATTGTTATACTCGGCAACACAAACCAAATCGATCAAAGATCTTGCCAAATTGAGCCTCAAAGATCCTGTTTATGTTTCATCACATGAACATGAAAAACATTCTACACCGGATAATTTGACACAAAGTTATATCGTTTGTCCGATTGAGGTAAGATTTTTTTTTTAAAAAAAAAGCTCTAGATTTTATTTTAACTTTTTTCCGTGTTAAAATTCAGGATAAAATCAATATGTTATGGTCTTTTATTCGACAACATACGAAACATAAAATTATCATATTCATGTCCACTTGTAAACAGGCGAAATTTATTTATGAATTATTTTGTCAACTTCGTCCTGGAATTCCATTGCTTGCACTTTATGGTACATTACATCAGTTAAAACGTATGGCAATCTATGATAAATTCTGTGAATCTTCGAGAATTGTTTTGTTTGCAACTGATATTGCTGCACGTGGTTTAGATTTTCCTGCCGTTAATTGGGTAGTTCAATTGGACTGTCCAGAAGATACAAACATCTACATACATCGAGTTGGCCGTACAGCTCGTTTCGAAAGAAATGGAGAATCATTATTAGTGTTGGCGCCCAGCGAAGAACAATCTATGGTCGAACAATTGGAACAAAAAAAAGTACCAATAGAAAAAATTCAAGTAAATCCACAGAAATTGTTTTCGATTCAAAGAAAAACCGAAGCATTATTGGCCAAACATGTGTCTCTAAAAGAATCAGCTCAACGTGCATTCAAAGCCTATTTAAAATCGGTGTTCATGATGAAAGACAAAAGTGTATTTAATTATGAAATGCTTGATGTTGAATTATTTGCACGATCATTAGGATTATTGACAGCGCCACGAGTTCGATTCATCGAACGTAAAATGGCTGCTCATGCGAAGAATCAGCCTCCAGTCAAGAATATCGAGATCAAACAGAATCATGCTGTAACGATAAACGAACAAAATGATGATGATGGCGACAGTGATTTTGATGATTTATTTCAAGTGAAAAAATATGAATTTCAAGATAACAATGATGAAATGGTACACGTGGATCTAAATCAATCAAAAAGAAAAAAACAGCTTACGAGAGCTGCCGTTTCGAAACGATTGTTGAAGAAAAATATTCCATTGAATTCAAAAATAAAATTCGATGATGACTGTAATGCCATACAGGAAGGCATACCACGAAAACAAACATCAGAATTGACGAAAAAATTAGATGAAATTGAATCTGGTATTGATATTGAATTAGCTAAACAGATCATGAAAGAAGAAGATATTATTGATAAAAAATTGTATCGGGATTTGATCAAAGAGAAACATTTGACTAAAAAATTGAAAATGAAAGAAAAAAAGAAATCAGTGAAATCAAATGAAAATGATGATGAAGATGAAGCTGATGAGGAATATCTTGAAAACGAAGACGTATACGATGATGATGATGATGATGAGGATGAAATTGTTACAAAGCAATACATTGATGCTTTGCCCGATCCAGACATAGTATTTGGTGACAAAGATTCTGAAATCGAAGATACAGACAATCATTCTGAAGACAAAGATGATGATGATGAACGACCAGTACAAACGACTAAACGGAAAAAATTTCATAAACCAATTTCATCAAAGAAACAAAAATCTAATCAATATAATGATGGTGAAAATTTAGAATATTTTGAACAAATTGCACAACAATTACTTGATGTTTGATTTTATTCATTGATTTTTTTTTTGTATTTTTGTTAAAATATAATAAAAAAAACAAATTAAAAAAAATATTAAGCAATTTCTTGTAGTTCCTTATTGATTATCTCTTTGTATTCTTCAAATCCACCTTTTAGACATTTGATTGTTCCATCACTACAATGCCATAATTCTTGGCAAACTTTTTGTATCATATTTTGATCATGAGTAACGAGTATAACACCACCACTGAATTCATTCAATGCTTTGGCCAGTGCTTCCACTGTTTCGACATCCAAATGATTAGTAGGTTCGTCCATGATGAATAAATGTGGACTAAATGATGAATGAATGAATGAGAAATTTTTCATGAAAAAAACTCAACATAAAAACATGTGGTAAAACTTACTTTGTCAATGTCATAGCTGCAAAAGCAACACGAGATTTTTGTCCACCGGATAATGATTGTAGTGATTGTAAACTAAGATCACCAGTAATACCGAAACCGCCTAGATATTTTCGATAATGTTCAGCTGATTTTCCAGGCTGTTGTGTGGCCATAAATTGTAATGGACTTTGATTCATTGGTAATTGATCCACATGATGTTGAGTAAAATAACCGATGGATAGATTACGATGTGAATGCCGTATACCGGTTGTTGGATTCAAATCACCAATCAATAATTTAAGCAAAGTTGTCTTACCCGATCCATTATCACCGACGATACAGATACGTGATTGTAGATTGGCATTCAGGTTGACATTCTTTAGAATAGTTCGGCCAGATTGATAGGCAAAATTTACTTCGCTCAATTCGAGAATCGGTGGTGATAAACTTTCTGGCTGTGGCAACTTGAACACGACTACAGATTCTTTTTCAACTTGGTCGACAATTTTTAATTTATCTAATGTTTTAATTCGACTTTGTACCAATGATGCTCTTTTGCTATTATAACGGAAACGATCAATAAATTCTTGTGTATGTTTAATGTACATCTGTTGTGATTCGTATTCACGTTCTTGATTTTTAAGTTTTTCAGTCATAGCTGTCATGAACGATTCATATGTTCCTTGATAGCAATCGATTTTTCGGGAATGAAAATGAAGTATTTGCGTCGGTACTTCTGAAAGGAATTTTCGATCATGTGACACGACTAATAATGTCGATGTCCAATGATTAACAAGATAATTGGTAAGCCAAATAATGGCCTTCATGTCCAACATGTTGGTAGGTTCATCCAGCAACAGAAGATCCGGTTTTGAAAACAGAGCTCTTGCCAATGCTAAACGCATTCGCCAACCACCGGAAAATGTTTTTGTTGCATTTTTTTGCATTTCATGTGTGAAACCTAAACCTAATAGAATGGTAGCAGCTTTAGCTGGAGCTTTGTCAGCTTCAATAGCGGTTAATTCTTGATAGATTTCATTTAATTGTTCAGTTTCCTTATCGGTTAGTGATGATTTTTGTGACAAGATTTTTTCACGTTCAAGAAGATCTCTGCGAACAGTATCACATTCAAGGACAGAATCCAATGCTGTTCGTATCATCACCAACTACTTCTTGTTCTACGTGTAATATTCGAATATGTGATGGAATGACCAATTGACCGGTGGATATCATTTTCAACAGCGTAGATTTACCGATACCATTACGACCACAAAGTCCATATCGTTCGCCATAATTCAATGATAGGTTAGCACCTTGCAATAACACATGACTGCCAAATGAAATGTCGAAATTTTCAATTTTAATATCTTTGGTTCGATTTGTTCCAGCCTCTTCTTGTCGATTAGCTTTCTTTGACAATGATTGTGAAGCCGATGCCTGTACATTCGAAGCAGTTGTATTGGTATCAGCTGTAGATGGACCAACACCATCACGTCGTTCTGCTTTTTGTTTAAGTTTTTCTTCGGCTTTTCGAAGTTTGTTCTGGTCAACTTTGGATTCAACTTCTTTACCACTTGTCCAGATAGATTTCCATTCTTCTTCTTTATCATCATCGACCGTTGAACCAATGTGTATAGGCCGGCTAAGTCTAATATCATCACCATCCTCATTGTCTTGTTCATTGTTAGCACGAATTATATCGAATAATTTATCACACATAACCTGACATAAATTTTCCGGTGATTTAGGTGGATTTGGATTGAATGCATCATTAAAACATGAGATGAAAATTTCACCTACTGCTTCTTTGATATCATTTGTCGAAGCAAACGTATCGGATGTTAGTACACCAGTAATATAGTCGGATAATTGTTGATCAATATCGGGTATTTGTGCTTGTACAATGCTTAAGATTTCGGTTGCAGCCATTTTTTTGTAATTTTAAAAATTAAAAACTTATTATACCGAGAAAAAAACTAAACAAAATAATGATTTTAAAAAAATAAAAAAAATTGTATACACAAATTCGTGCACGTTGCATCGATCGGCTACATTGACCGAAATTGATTCGATTGAGTTTCAATAGTTTTTTAAATTTTAATCCGCGCATTTTCAAAATATTTTGCATTTTAATATATTCATGAATTAAACGTTTATTTTATTTTATTCAATAGGAACAGAAAAAAAGATAATAATGATTTCAAATCCAATGATTCATATTAATTGATGGTAATTGATTGCATCGTAATTTTGGATTGCTATTTTTGGAATGAAACGTTTAAATGAGTAAATGGTAAACAAAACAAATCGACTTGGCCAATCATTTCAGTTTCACTTACCTGGCCGATGGAATTAACAATGCAAATTTTTGCATAATACCAACATCACTATTATCGCAAAGAATTTTGGCTAATGAAATCTTTTTTATTTCAGCCAATTGTCCAGGAGTGAATGATGTTTCCATGCCACCATTTTCATACCAGAATCGATCACCTTCTTTGATACGTCGAAATTGTTCACCAATAATACAGGCAAATGTTGGACCAACAATAGCACCAGGTAGAATCTGTTCAGATGTACCGGCAATAAATAGATCAACATCTTCCACTTGTTTATATAAATGGCTAAGAACATCAGCCACTGCTGGATTCGATAACACAGTACGAAGATCGGTGAATGATTTGATTTTCGAAAGGCCACAAACTTCACGATATTTAACATAACTTTGAATACCATGATCACGACCACGTTGTATGTTCAATGCAACTATATCAAGACCAAATCGTTTACCAGGTGCTTGAAACAAATGATTGGTTACATCTCTTGAGAAAAAATTATCAACTAAAAACCAATGAGTAAAATGAAATAATTAATTGTTTGAGAAATATCAATTAATAGACTTACAATTTTTCATTCCTTGTCCAGTTAAACCGGCTATTCGCATATCATAAACACCATCTTGATACAACAATGATGGATTGGCAAATACATCTCTCAATGAAATCTGTGCAACAATCTGATTTTCCGGTGTATTTAGATTCAATATACCATGTACTAATGAATGTAATCTATATGCAGCCGTACTGAATTCATTCAAAATGGTAGCATCTACTGCTTGATTATAGGAATCACTGTAACCATCATGTATTCTTAATCCAAAATGTTCAATTGTTTTTGGTCCAAGAATTAGTGGCAACATTTCATTATAGATAATGTGCTGTAATTCTGCAATAATAATTCGTTTGGTTTCTTGAAATATCGTCTCATCATTCCATTGTGGATGCATGTTTTGCAATATGGTTGCAATTCGATTATGTTCACGTAAGAAAACTGTATGCAAAACGACTAGATCAATGACTTCGTTTGCACGAATATCACCAGCCAAAAAACAACTCATATTAGCTGTTTCAGGAATCTGACAATTTACTTCATTTCGATTTGAAGTGGTCGGCGGAAATGGTTTATGATTCAACATGGTTACTTTCATTAATCCACCTTGAAATTGTCGAAGTCGTGATTCTTGTTTCAATGATGGTCCATAAATGTTATTGCCATCAATGTATGATGATAATTGATTTAGCTGTTCACGTGGTCCAAATTTACATTTAGGATTTACAGCCGGTGCTGATCGTACGAAATTTATACATGTCTGTGATTCAGCCCGTAAGAAAAAATCATCCGATGGAACTGGAATAACAAAACAAGCTGGATGTAAAAGTTTCGGATTTTGACGTACTTTTTCATCACAACAGCTTATACGTTTGTTATCATGAGCTGATTCGAAAAATGAAAGAAAAAAAATTTAACTTTTACTCAATTATGCCATCATTAAATACTTACTTCGAGTAATAGCCGTACGAGTAATATCATGATCAATAAATTGACCAAATTGCATCAACATTGTTGAATAGAAATCATTTTCAAGCTGTGATTCTGGTGAAATACTCATTGAAATTTGTCGAGAATTTGGTAGTTCATTGCCATCCATAGCACGTCTTGGTTCATTGAAACGATCACCATAATCTGGTGATAATAATCGACTAAACGTACTGACAGCTTTTCCTTGATTTGTATAGATAAGATTATTGCATGTACCATCTGGATTTCTATATCGAATATTTTGACAAACAGCATTTGATTCACAAATACCTGCCAATGAAGAAACATCTCGAATATTCATATTACTTGATTGTATATCATCGAGAGACATGTTTTGGCTGTCAGAAAAAAAGAGCACAATTAAAATATGAAATTTTAAACGAAAAAAAAAAAATATCACCACTAACCTTTTAGCAAAGCTAATAAACGTTTCCAATGCTTGAATGGCATCATTCATTTCTTTCAATGATAATTGATTACCACCGAAAAAATTTTGATGAGAAAATTCTTGTGTACCACTTTTTGGTTCAAGATCATTTCGTCGTAATTCATCTTCAAGTGATACAAGATCCTTGATTATTTGATTGGCTTCATTTGAATTGAAATCGGCTAAATTAACATTTCTTGTGGAACTTTCTGCCACTATTGTTGGGCTAAATGTATTTGTGACCACAGGAAATCGGCTAGTTTGTGGCAAACTAATGCCGACTTTATCACCATTATTATTATTATTATTATGGCAACAAACACCGGTAAAACCATTAGTCATTGAACAGAATTTCGGTGGTGAAGATGTTTTCCGTGAACAATTGTAATAAAATTGACATGTACCAACTGTACATTCACTTCGACCAAATGAAAATGAACGTGAATCAATTGGTGTGCTTACCGAACTTGATCGTAGCAATGGTACCTTACGAAGCTGTGCATTATTCTGAACATTCGATGTTATTTGTTTTGGTGTACGATGTACAAAGTTCACAATTGTTGATCGACTTCTTGTAATAGATGGCAAACGATGTGTAAATTGAAATGTATGTTGTGAATTACATGATGATATTGATAATGTAAACAATATGGATACGAAAATTGACCGGTAAATAAATGATAATTTCATCATTGTAATCATAATCAATCCACAATCAAGATCGAGATGATTGAAAACACGTTTTTTTCCACTTTATATCCAAAAATCAAACGATCGTTTACAACCTGTGTGAATATTGAATGAACAAGATTCATTCAAATCTTACGATTCTACACCATATAATAATAATATATTAATCTCAAACAGGATTCTTCAAAGATTAAAATATGCGCGCGCACCATGCATAAAGAGATGAAAAATCATATATATCATTCTTCAAGGTTAAATTCTGTATGTTTCAAGATTATTATCAGAAAAAAATGATGATGATCGTTTTTTTGTGATAATAACTGTAGCAATGTTGTACCATTATTATATTGTTTGGATTTTTTCCAGGGAAATTTTTTTTTTCTCTTATCACATCATTTCACAAGAAAATTAAAAATGATTTTGTTTTCCACGAACACTTGTGAACAAAAAAAAATTGTGATTCGAACAACACTGTATTGTGTACTACCGATTCAATGATATTAATGTTTTGTTTTTTCTTCATCCAAAAAAAAAAAACAAAAATACCCAACAACAATGACCAACGATAATTATGATAAATTAATAACAATTTCATTTATTGAATATATAATATTAACAATCTATACATCTAAATAAATACACTATGAATTATTATTATTCGATATTCATATATACTTAATAATCATCAATAATTATATTGGCTATCCGATCGATCGATCGATCGCTGTTATCATTCATGTAAAACTACAGAAAAGTTGGGTGTGTCTTTTATAGAATTAAATCATCATCATCATTCAAAGAAGTGTATACATTGTGTGCAGGGAGAGAGAGAGAGAGAGAGAGAGAGAGAGAAAGAGAAAGAATTCAACATTATTCAATATTAGCTATTGATTCACTGATTGGTATATTTGTATTTGTATTATTATTGTTATGATCATTGAATGATGAATATTCAGTACGATGTTTTGCTGATTGTCGAAATTCATCCTGTATTGGTACATCTTTTTCAAGTTCATTGAACGATGATTGATTTCCTATAGATGATGTCTGCTGTGAACCAATACTACCAACACCACCAACACCACCAGCACGTCGACCACTTTCCAACCAATAGGTAACCATTACTCCTTTTCCCTTTTTTTTATATTTGTTCAAATTGAAAATGAAAGTAATTAATCATCAATGGAACAAAAAATTCATGATTTTCATCATCTATAGATTTTACCTTGACTTCAACTTCACCTCTTGGTATAATAGTAAAACAGCCAAATGTGTCTAATAATTTTTTCGTATTTTCCGAAATATGAATTCTTTGTGGTTCACCTATGAAATATGATTAGATAAGAATGATGAATCATATTTTTTTTGAAAATAATTATGTCCATTATCCACTTGCCATGAGTTTCCATTCGTGATGCTGTGTTGACTGTATCACCAAAAAGGCAATATTTAGGCATCTTTAATCCGACTACGCCAGCAACACATGGACCACTATGAATGCCAATTCTAATTTGCAAACGTTTTTTAGGCGAATGTCGAATCTTGAATCCAGATACGGCTTTTTTCAAATTCAATGCCAACATTGCAATCTCTTTGGCATGATCATTGCCATTACGAATAGGAAGACCTGATGCAACCATATAAGCATCACCGATTGTTTCCACTTTATAAACATCATGTATATCGATGATTGCATCAAAACAGGTATATAAATCATTCAATAAATCAACCACTTGTAATGGTGATGATTCGGCCGATAGCAATGTAAAGCCAACAATATCGGAAAAAAATATGGTAACTGATTCGAATGATTCGGGCTTTACATGTGATCCTCTTTTCAATTCTTCAGCAATGAATCGTGGTAGTAGTTGATAAAGTAATTCTTCGGTTTTCTGTTTCTCTTCAATGACCGATTGAGTCTTTTCTTCGACAATTCGTTCAAGATTCTGTGAATATTGTTCCATACGATTCAATAAATTATCTAGGAAATTTCTCGATGATATTCCTCGTGTAATACGACGCAATTTTTGTTTGATAACAATGAAATCCGGTCGATTATTTGGATGTTCATCCCAACATTCTTGCATTAGTGTAAGTAATTCTTTTGAAGCTTCATCTGGAGCCACTTCTGGTCTAAATGGTGGCACTGTACCCATTCGAACTCTATCAAGTATTTCATCTGGTTGATAGGTTTTTTTCTTTCTACCCAATCGTTCCAATGATTCGAATGGAGGTGATCTAGTAATAATTTCTTGCAATATAATCGCGAATGCATAAATATCGCCTTTTTTCGAACCCGAATTCAGTGGATCCTTAGAACGCAAATGCTCTGGAGCAGTCCAAAAAAGAGCTTTTGAATTAAGATCATGTTCACGAGTTATTTGAGCATGTAACGTACGAAGACCATAATCGGTAATTTTCACCATAAAACGACCATCTACAACACAATTGGTCGATTTTAAATGGCCATGATATTCAAGTGTACTATTCTGTAAGAATAACATTCCTTCAACAATATCGGTCATCATTGAATATTTAAATGTCCAATCGATTTGTATTTTTTCCGTTTCCAATAAATCATGTAAACTACCTCGAATCATTAGTTCATTAACGACACCATAATTTGGTTCATCCGGACAAATTCCAATAAATCGAGTAAGGTTTTCATGTGTAAGATCTCGCATCTGATTTGATTTGAAATTATTACTCATGTCCTATTGTAAATAATGTATTTACCTGTTTGATTTCAACCAACAATTGACGGCTCATGGCCAATTTTTTTATCTGTAATGGTTTGAATGCAATTTTAAGTCCTTTATAGATTCCAACATGAACTGTATCCAATTCACCGGCTGCACTAAGCAATGAATGTCCAATTGAACCGATTCGCAATGATGATGCTTTACCCGATTGATAGCCATCATTATCTGAAGCTAAACTTAATGCTGATTTAGCTCCTGATTTCGCCTGATTAGGAAATATGATATCTTCATACACGACTCGCCACCAATTATCATTTAAATCTTGTTCCATTTTGATTTTTTTGTAAGCAAAAAACGATATTATCAATGTTAATAATATAACCACGAAGAATGTGATCAAAATTGAAGCCCATATTGGAAATCCTTCGTGTTTGATACAATGTGGTGCATCACCCGTAAAACCACAATCGGGTACATCTGGTGCTGGACCATATTCTTTGGGCCAATGAATCTCAACGCCAGCAAATTTATCAAATATACGTCTAGCACCAAAATATGTTGCCACTGGTCTCATCGTACCGGTTTCTGGATCTAAATCGTTTAATGTATAATCAACTTCACGATCACCATTTTGATTGATTAAAATATCTCCAGTTAATGCTGCAGTCAATTATCATCAAAAAAAAGTTATAATTTAATAAACAGAATATAAATTTTCAAAGTAAATAAAATACCATCTGGAAACGTTCGATCCCATAATGCTCCCCGAATTAATGATCTACCATCGGTAACATCGCCACCTTTGGCTAACGTATAATTATATGCCCAAGCATACATGGAAACACAATCATAAAAAGCTGCAACAACTGGATTAACATCGTCATGATTTGCCATACGGCCAAATTCTTCGGATGATAATTTTGTAACCTTGTGAACAAAACTAGTGTATTCCGGAGAAACTGGAACACGAATTGCCATTATCATCAATGATTCATACATTTCTTTGGCAATTTTATTTTTACGATCACCAGCTTTGTACCAGGAAAAATCAGCCGATTCTTTATTAGTTTTTAACAATTCAATTCCAAAAAATACGTATTCACCACCACCCATGCCAAGTGAATGTGCCTCAATCATTATATCACGGGTATTTTCACCATTAGTGACTAGAATTATTACTAAAAAAAGGGAAAAAATGTGTAAATAGTTTTCGATAAAAAAAATGAATGAATGAATTTACCTCGAGCACTTCGACTAGCTTGCCGTAACATTTTCTGATAATCGATTGTAACATTGGGTAATTTTCTTTCATATGTGATTGATTCCAGAAAAATTTCATAACCAAATTCAGCTTCTTTGAAAATTGATTGCAAACTAATTCTGACTAATTTATTGGCCAATTCTGTTTCATCGACAATCAAAGCAATATGTTGCCATCCATAAACTTGAAATATTTTGAAGAAAAAATGTGATACACGATCTTTGGTGAAATAGAACAAAAGGTCAGAAAAATTAATCAATTAGAAAAATTCATCATATCAATTTTTTTTGTTGTTGTCTAGGCACTATGAATTACCCAATGAAAATGAAATTCTGGTTAGTGTGGTGAAAATTTTTTTATAAGAAAATTCATAGCTTATACCACCAGCAGTGAATACTGGTACATTCCAATATGAAGCCATACGTGAAACTGGATCCAATGCCAATGAACAGATTGGACCAATAAAAGCGCTTACATGTCCGGTATAATATTTTTCAGCTGCTAATGCACCTAAAACATTACTTTGACAGATATTATCATCATATACTGGATTTAGATAGAATTGTAAATGTGGATATTTTTTTGCTGCATCTTGTATGGCCATTTCCAATGTTGGTTTAAGTATTTCATATGAAATGGGCAATTCATTTTGATTGGAAATCAATAAAACTAAATCGATACGATTAATGGATACAGCTGTATGGTCACCACCGATGACCATTGATGATGATGGTAAATCATTACTTTGTCTACGACGTAATATAATGCTGCTATTATTGATGTTGTTGTTGTCATTGTTTCGTCGATCTTGAGATATTTGGACCGATCGAGTAGTAAGAATCAGATCCAATAGGATGAATAATATTACCACAATATACCACGATGATACGTACATGTTGTTATAAATTCAAAACTAAAATAACCGTAACCAGATAATTTGACCAGTTATAACCGTCCATTTTTTTCGATTTTCAAATGAAACTAGTAGATTATCATCATGAAACTTTTGTTTGTTTGTTTTTTTTTTCATTCTTTGTCAAATATTGACAATTTTTGTCACTGGTTAACTTCATTGACACCTTCATTTTACAGTGTATGTGTGTGTGGGTGTGTGTGTTTGCCTTCTATTTAACACAAATAAAATTGTTTGTTGTGGAAACAAACAATAAAAACTACTAATCAGATTTCATTCAATTCAATGGTGGTCATCATCATCATCATTGTTATTATTCTTTTTAATAGTTTTCAAACACACAAAATATAATAACATTATCGTTCGATTGAGGATTTTTCTAGAACAAATTCATTTTAATTCGCACATTGCAAAATAGAGTATATTTTTTTTTTTTAAAAATTTTGTCACAACAAACAAATTTATTTTGTTTGAATCTTGCAATCAAGCAATAGAAAAAAAAACAAACCAAAAAAAAAAAAAAATGATAATTATCATCATCAAATTAAAATGGAAACAATTTATTATCATTCATTCATTCATTCATTCATCATCATTATTATTGTTTTTTTTTTCTAACAACCATTGTTATTACGTAACAATATTGAAACAGCTTTTGGCATAATTTCAGCCTGTATTGTTGAACATGGTATCTGTTCACCATCGATGGTCATTATGTCATCATGACCTTCAGGTGTTAAACGGAATGCTTTACATGGAATAAAATGTACAAATGGCAATTTTGTATGTGAACCATCTTCTAGTGCCAATAAAAATTCAATCACCTGACAAGAGGAAACTGAACCATTTATATATAATAAATATATGATTTCATCATCTAATTGAGAATCTGGTGAAAATTTAACAGTTGAACTTAGATATTGTTGATAGGCACTATAAACAATAATAAATTCATCATTAATAGTAGTCCATTGATCGGTAACTGGTTGATTTATTGGACAAATTTCTTGGCAAACTGAATCCTTATGTAAATAGCTTAATCTACCACGATAACGTTTTAATGCTAAACTTCGATATACCGACCATATTGTGAATCTGGGTTCACCAAGAAACCTAAGACGTTCGGATTCAATATCAATATCGGCCATCAACCCCCAACCGAATGATAGAAATGAATAATAAATTTGATTTGTCGTTGTTGTAATTCGAACCAAATCCATTGGCGTTGGTTGACCTTTGATCGTATGTAATGTTGATTCAATTAGTTTATTGAACATTGTTCTACCGCCATTTGTATAAATGTTATTAAGTGAACAGGCTAATCCATTACCGGAACCACCGGGAATGATGCCTAAATAAATCAAAAAAATCAAAAAAGAAAAAAATTATTATTAATCAAATCTTATAAAAACATTTTTTGTTTGTTTGTTTCAAAAACTCACTAATTGGAAGAGAAATTTTTTTTGGCATTGTCGTAGAACGTTCAAGTGAATAAACAAATCCATTGAGAACCTCGAACAATAATCCATCACCAGAAATAGTAACAATAGCCGAATAAGATCCAACAAGATCATTATGATGTCGTATAAAATCCATTGCATGATTAGCATATTTAGTCGTTAGAACATGATATTTAACATTACAATCATCCAACAATTGATGAACATGGTCATTGAACAATTTTACAGATTTTCTTTCACCACTAGCAGGATTCATCATAATTAATAAGGGTTTCGATTGTGAATATTTGATTGCATGACCTTTATTGATTAGTGGATCCAATTTATCCAATATTGTACATGCTTCAGCTAAATTTTCTTCATAATTGCTACTTTTGGCTATTAATAATAATACTTGTTTACGTTGAATTTTACCACCACCACCACCACCACCACCAATGGTAGATTGTTTTCGGTGAAAGACAAAGAATTCAAGTACAACCTGATTATCTTCTAATTGTACATTATAATTTGATGAATTTAATTTTGATTCAGATGAAAATGGTCTACAACATGATATCAATAATAATGATCGCTTTTGTTTTTGTTGTTGTTGCTGTTCCCGTTGTTGTAATTGACCTTGACTACCGATATTATTACCATCGTCATCATCATCATCATCATCATCATTGTTGTTGTTGTTGTTGTTGCTGGTCATCAATGTACATCGAGCAATTTGATCAAAATGATAACATTGATTAAATTTCGATGATGGTGTTGTTGAATTTGATGAACAATGTTCAGATGATGATGATCTTATTAAATGTATGCCTATATTGGTTACATTCAATTGCACTGGTTTTGTATCGATTCGATTTCTATATTTAAATAGATGGCAATTATTTGTTGTCCAAATTAATTCACCACTTTTATCACAATGACAAATGGACATTGTTTATATTTTGTTTTGATTAGCTAATTTGTTGTGGATTGACAGTGATGATAATATATATATGCACAGGTATAAGATTCGAATGACAACGGGATTAAATTTTTATTTTTTTTTTGGATCGATGCTCAATCAATCAATCAATCAATGCTGACCCAATTAATTAATCAAATCAATCAATAAATCAATTGAATTGAATATGATATGCACAATTAAATATAGGTCCATTAGAAGAGAAAATTAGTTTAAAGAAAAAAAAAATTTACAGTCATATTGTATGATGATGATGATGATGAGTGATTAACTTAATAATAATTGTCACCGATATATAAAGTGAGTTTTTCAGAGTGTGTGTATAATCAAAGAGATAAATCGATTGATTTGATCGACAACAGCATAATTTCTTATTTCATCATATGTGTGTGTGTGAGTTGTAGACAATTTTTTTACGTGATCATAAAATTTTTTCGATAATAATCACATGATGATGATTGTCACACACACACACACACACATAGATAAAGACAACACCGATGAAAATGATGATGATGAAAAATTTCAAAACAATTTTTTTTCCTATGAATTTAAAGAATCGATAACAAAATGATTGATGATTTAAATGATGATCAATGAATAAAATTGAAATTACCGATCAATTTCGAATCAAATTGAATCCAATTAATGAAATCAATAATAAAAAAAATTTATAAACAATGATGATTATCAATGATGATGATGATGATAAGGCCAATTGGATACATTTGGATTGATTGGTTGATTGATTGATTGATTGATAGGATGAATGATTATAATATCTATATGGCATTGTATTGTATATGATAAGGATTCAAAAAAAAAATCGCACACAATTTATCAATCAATCATCATAATCATTGATTTTATGTGTGATGATTGATATTTTATATGTCTAAAAAAATTTGAGTGAAACAAAAAAAAAAATTAAATCAACCAACAAGTACAACAACAACAGGAGTTTTACACACAAAAAAAGGTTAGTGTTGTCATAACAATAGAAATGACGACGATGATGATGACGAATGACGATGATGACGATTTGATTGAATATAATAAACTTGGCAACAATGGATAGAGGAAAAATAAAAAAAAAATCATCGATGATCATTCAAAATTTGTACATGTGTGTGTGTGTGCGGTGTATCCATAATAAATAATAAAATAAACATATAAATCGCCATCGTCTTTGTCCTTGTTGTTGTTGCTGTTGTTCATGTTTTTCTTTTGACCATCTAACAATGATCAATGTGATTAATGACAATGATGATGATGATGATCAGAGAAAAAAAAACACGTTTATCATTATTATTATTGCCCATTTACCATTGAAAAAAGAGATATAGAGAGAGAGAGAAATTAATCGAACAAAACTCACACACACACACAAGAAAATTCCGTATAAACGAATTGCAATTTTATGGATTTTTTTTTTCTCAAGAAAACAAAAAATTCATATTTGGACAACATTGATCAACTGCGGCCACTATGATCATCATGAAGACTGTTCTGTTTATTAATGATGATGGCGACAATTTAAAGTGTAATCGAGGTTTTTGTAGTTTTTGTTTTTTTTTTCAATTGAAACTTGAGATAGTAACCAGCCAACTGATTAACAAAACCAAAAAACAACAAAACAACAATCAACAATGAAATCCAGACCAGATTTTATTTCTTCAGTTCCTGATTATGACGGTGCTGATTTTTGTTGCTGTTGTTGTTGTTGTTGATTGTCATCCGTTTATTTTATAATAGTAGTAGTAGTAGTGATTTTATTGTTACAATTTCATTTTCAAAGAATAAAAACAAAACAAAACACATAAAATGTCTAGTCACACAAATGAATTTATGGCAACAATGATGATGCTCAACGATTGTGAATAAATGAATGTTGTTGTTGGTATATGAGGTGCATATATTTATGTGAAAGTGACAGTGATGTTGATCAATGTTGATCATCATCGGTCATATTGTGTGGTGATCAAAAATCAAATTCCAGTTTTTTTCATTCTATCTTACAATTTCATCATGATTGGGGCACGACCATACACACATTTGTTGTATCATAATGATATCACATTGGTGGCGAAATTCAATTCTTATTCATCTGTATATCTGTAAACGTTGTTCTGTTTGAAGATTAAGACAACCAACTTTTTTTTTTTGACTTTTTATCAAACACACACACACACATAGACACAAAAAAACAAAACTTTCTGGTCCCATCATCATCAGTCATTTTTATTCAATTCAATTGCTAAAATCAATAAATTATATTACCATTGGCCAAAAAAAAAACTGAGAGTAGAAGTATGAAAAATGATGAAAAAGAAAAAAAAGAAGGAAAAAAAAATTCAGGTGGTGCAGCGCACATACAAAAAAAAAAACATACCTACACACACACACACAAACTTACATTTAAAGGTAACATAACATTTATAATTTCATATATGTAAAAGATGGCCTGGCCCGAAATAATTGTCCAGGATATCTTTTTTTTTTATTCTATTCTAGAACTAGAATACACACACACACACACTATTTATAAGTCATCCACACATTAAAATAGCTCAACAATACTCTGGAAATGAATCATTATCATCATCATCATCATCGACCGACTACGAATAGAAAGTTGTATGAACATTCATACACACACGCACTAGAGCAATCATTATCTTCATCGTCATCATCGTCATCATCATCGGAAAAAATGATCATTTCGAACGAACCTAAAAATGAAATGAATGATTTGCATGAAACGACAAAAAAAAAATTATTCCATGTTTACAATCATCAAAATTTATTATTTGTTCTATACAATTGGATCATTTTTCTAATGATGAATATCGAGAATCATCATTTATATTTATATGTGCATATGAAATGTTTTTGTACTTGTTTTGACTGACATTCGAATGAATTGAATTGAATTGACGAGGTTTGTCAATTATCGAAATGAAAACCAACAATTAATGAGGAAAAATAAAACACAGGAAGTAAAATCAATCATCATCCACGATTTTTTTTGGTGGTTTTGAAGGCCAGAAAAAAATAACAAATGTTTTAAATATTAATAATAATGTGTGCTACATACACACACACACACATTGATCAATTTATTAATTTGAAATGATGAAAATTTTTTGATTTTTCAAATACAAATGTGAATTGAACTAAATCTGTCATCATGAATGAATAAATGATGATGATGATGATGATTGACAAATGAAATTCATTCAATGTAAACTAATAGAATAATGTTTACCATTCAGGTTATGTATTGGTGATTGTATTGGATGAGAAATTGTCCATTCATACCAAACATGTATGTCATTCACATTTCGTGTAATTTGAATTTCAATTTTTCCATCATCATCATCATCATCATCATCGTGGCCACTAACATCGAATGGTGTATGTAATGGAAAATAGATCGGAAACCAGCTATACATATTAGAGTTTTGTGTCGATGGTACAATTGATAAACGGTGATTACCATAGAGACAGCAATCAAAATAACCAACAAAACCATGACATATTGTTGGTATTTTCGAATGAAATGTCAGTCGTTTTTTACGATTATTATCACGTGTTGATGGTGGTCTATGAAGGTCACCACGACGATGTTCAAATGTGAATACTTGTTTTGGTTTATCGATAAGATATGCATTTCGAATATGTACAACATAAGCATATTCATAAGCATTAACATTTGTTCGTCTATCCAATGATAATTGTGAATATAATCGTTGTGATTGAACAGGACATAAATATGATGTATAAGATTGTGGTATACAGATTGCATCTTTACTAACATAGTTCCACACACCATCCAAACATTCGGGACTTAATTCATTATCACCAAATGATCCAAGTAATTCAGAAATAATTAGATCAGCTCGTTCTGGTGCCGACCAATAACGCATATCACTACTAACAATTTCAACATAACCATGTGATAATCCTAGATAGCCACCCCATTTCAGATCTTTTAACATTTCCAAAGTAATAATGGCATTTGGATTTTTTTCAACAGCATATATTCGTATGAATTTATCCACCGAATGAGCTGCTCTTAATGCTTTATCTACTAAAGGACCACGGCCAGCTCCAACTACCATAGCAATTCTGGAAATAATAAACAATTAAATTTTGGGTTCGATTAGAAATAAAAACTATAATAATAATAATAATTTCAAACTAACATAACATCTTTTTGGATATCCATCAAAGCTTGTTCAATAGCTTTTTCATATTGTTGATATTTAATAATGTCGGTTTCAAATACTTCGTAAACAGATGAATCTAGATCATCTTTTAATGGCTGAAATTTAAAAAAAAAAATTGTTCAGAAATTAAATAATTCATTGTGATTATCATTAAATACCTGCAAAGGATATTGTAATAAATCTTCATAGTATTGACAAAATTTTTGCAATTTATCAGAAAAAATTTCCGTCTTTTGCAAATGTCCAATATATTGGCAATAATTTTTTATATGACCATGAAGATTATTTCCTTTGATAATGATGGAAAAATTGCTAGCCATTTTGAAATTAATTTGTCCCATAAATAATTGCATAACTTTGCTCAAAACCGGAAATTTCGATGAATTCGTCAGAAATACAGATGTAGGTAATATAATGAATTTAATTGGTTCACCTAGCCATCTGTCCAATCTATCGGTATCAAGTAATTCACCGTTCACTTCTAATGCAATCGATATATTAGGATGGAATTGCATTATCTTTCGCAGATGATTCCATTTTTTCCATTCATAATCATCATCAATGTATATTGGATCTTTTCGTAGTTCTTGTGTTTGCATTTTGATATTTGCCATTGACAATTTAATCGATATAGCTAAACTATGATGATCATTTGTTTCTGATTGTGGATTCAATTTTCGATTGATTATCGTGGCCATATTTTCAATAGATTCATGATCTTCTGGACATTCTAAAATAATGTTCTGTATTCCAGCATGTCCAGCAAAATTTAATTCTTTTTCTAACAAACGGATATTTCGTTGAATTCGAAAATCACGTTTCGGTATGTTGATGACAATTTTGTTGCGATCTATTTTAATGTGAATCAAAATAAAATTATAGTTATAAAAATTTATCATTCAATTTTTGTTTACCTTTGCCATCGAGAAATACTTCGCTGAATGGAATAAATTCCGAACATTTAGGATGAATCACCGGAGCGACAATATAATCGAAACTGAATTTTTTGTTAAATCAAACAAATATTTTTATCAAACAAACAATGAATGCTCATTAAACATACCCATATTCATTGTATTTATCTAGAGAAATTTTAATATTATCGATATAATTACAAGAATAACCGACGGTAATCATATTTTGATAATTAAATTCACAAAATTTAAAACATAAAAAAAAAATTCAAAATTCTTTTTTAAACATGTGATCAAAAGAATCCGCATGCGGCAATTTTGTTAACCGTTCATAAATGCAATGATTATTTTGTATTGTTTGAACACTTAGAAAAATTAAAATTTTTTTTTATTCATTTTTTTTAAGGAATTTAAAATGTTTTTTAATTTTAATTTTAAAAGCGAAAAAAAACAAGATGATAATCATTGTCTACATTGTGATTTACATTGTTCCATTGCTATATCGACCATATGTACGATATTTATAAAGTCGAAGTAAATTTCGTTGTAACATGGTGGTGGTCACCTTTCCGATGGTTGGCACAAAAATTGATGCTTTTGTTTTTATTTCATCGTCAAAATTTTTAGCACAAGCAAAATTCACAGCTATTACACCATCTGATGGAAAGTGGAAATTTCATCGAATTAATAAAATCGAAATTTTTTCCAGTAAAAAAAAACAACAACAAACCTTTTAACAAATCAAGAGGAACACGATAATTAGAGCTTGGTACACCAGTAATAACAATATCAGATATTGGTAAAACTTCTTCCAATTTTTTATCAGTATCTTGGACTTTATATTTATTCAATTCAAGATCTGGACCACGATAGAACAAAAGTATATCATTTATATCAACAGAATAGACTTTGGCACCATCATTGGCCAATAATGCAGCCAAAGGTCTGCCAACAACTTCACTTCTATTGATAATGGTAATCGTTTTTCCACGAAGTTGATTACCATATGGTACATCATTATCATATACATTGCAATGTTCTAAAACCTAAATCAAATGATCGAATTATTATTAATATAAAAACAAAAACAAACATTGAGTGATTGAATTACTTACTTTAATAACGGCTAATGGTGTACAAGGAATAATTGATTTTAAATCTTTACGTCCTTGAATATGACGAATATTACGATACATATTGAATCGATATAGATGGCATAAACCTTCAACATCTTTGAATGGATTCACACAATTCTGTATGTATTGATCATGTCCACCACCGAAAACTGGATAATAAACAAGTATACCATGTATAGTATCATCATCATTGGCTGCAATGACAGCATCTTCTAATTCTTCACGACCAATTTTACGTAATTCAAATACAATACCGGATCGTGCACAGCTTTTTTTCGTTACTTCAGCATATTGTTCAGCAGACGGATCATTATTGGCTAAAAAGCTAACCAATTTTACTTGAGCATCGACATCTTTGATCTGTCTAGTCAATTCATCACTGTTCGTGATGAATTAATAAATGTGCAACAACAAAAACAACAACAACAAAAAAAATCCATAATTCACGATACAGGAACAAAACAAAAAAAAAAAAAAATCAAGTAAACACATTACAGGAACACACACTTACAGGAATTTTTCGGCAATTCTAGCTCCAGTTATGACTTGGCATTCCATTTCCAATCAAAAAAAAAAAAAATTGTTTATCGAACTATTTAATGATTATTATATGAAGATGAAACGATGGATATTGATGTGTCACATACACACACACACGATGACGATGGCAATCACAGAGAAAAATTCAATTATACAGTCTCAACAACAACCACCACATATATAATATATGATGATGATGATGATGTAAGGTAGGAAAAAAAAACGTGAAACGAAAAAAAAAATTAAATCTGGAAATACAAGATTTTTTCGTTTCTGGTGACACGAGTTTTTATTTATTTATTTTTTTTCTTGCTGTATATATATTCAATTGGGAAGAAACAACAAAAAACAAAAAAAAACAACTGAACAACCACTAAAATGAAAAAAAAAATTTTCTTTCTTCATGTGTTTTTTAATTTGTTTTCATTTTTCATGTGTGTATCTTATATTAATATATATATGCAGCCGATCGATTACATTGCTGCAACAACAAGTCATCATCATTATCATCACTAAGTTTAATGTACCATTTATCACGAAAAAAAATCATCCACCCATATATTTTTTTTTTTTTGATTAGATAAAGGGTAAATCATTTCCATGAGGTTTAAAAAAAATTTTTACCATTTAAAAAGATTAAATTTCTAGATTTCTAGACAACAACAAAAAAATTTTGATGATGATAAAATGTTTTCATTACATTTTACACATATTTGATATCATAGCGTATATCGGAAGCATAATCAATACACACAAACTACTATATATTATCATTGTTTTTTTTTGCTTGTGTAATCTGATCGCTTTGGAAATAAAATAAATTCAATATACATGATAATATCGATGACGACAAATTTTTTTGCTTTGCTTTTATTGGTAACAATGATGATGATGACATGATCATCGTACCAATCATTGATTACCCAGATCGACGATATACTCGAATAAGTATTATTATTATCCAAATATAGGAAAATAAATGAAAATATTTCGATATTTTGGTGATATTTTCAAATGATTTGGTTTTTTTTTCGTTAAATATGGTAAAAAAAAAATTTTTTTCATTATTGCTAGTTATTCTATAATGATGATTCTTGATGAGATAGTAATGGGAGGGAAAAAAACCCAATTATCATTGAACATGCACTAGAAAAAAAATATGAAAAACGTATTTTTAATCACATGGTGTTTGTAACCCTGGAAAAAAAATTTTTTTTTCTCAATGAATTTTGTTTCACCAATAAACTGCCAGTTTGATGTTGATGATGAATTGGAATTTTTTCTCTTTTTTCATTACAAATATGACCAATATATAAGATTGAATAGAATGAATGCCAATGGAAATAGATAACGACATTTACGATCAATTGATTCAGCAATTTCTTGTGGTGTATCCTTTAATATCATTGAAATTGAATCATAATTATTATTGTTCATTTGTGATGGTGATGGTGATGGTGGTGATTGTTGCTGATTATTGGGTATTTGTTGTTGTTGTTGTTGCTGCTGCTGTTGGATAAACGTACTAGGACATGCATAGCTAAATCTACGTGCCAAATTTAATCGTCGTTGATTCAATTCATGATCCTAAAACAAAAAAAAAAATCATTGTTAATTCGGACCAATCCTTTCAATTCAAGTTTTTTTTTCTATACACAACACTTAACTGTTTTGATTGTCGATAATGTTGGCGCAAGTAATAAATTATTATAATTACTATTACTGCCATTAGTAGCAAATAATCCACAACTATTTTGTCGTTGATAAATAACATTTTGTCCATCCTGTTTGTTATCATTCACATTCATATTATTGTCCATAGGCGATAGAAATGATGCAACACTAAGGCTACGTTTAATTCGTTTACGAACTTTTAATTTGTTTCGCTCTTCACGATGTACATAACATACGTATACATATTCAATTAATGTACAAAATATCGATACTATATAGAAACAAACAAAACGGAAGTAAAAAAAAACAAAACGAAACGAAAAAAAGGAAGAAAATTGTAATTCAGTCATTATATAATGATGATGATGATTTTATATATGGTGATTAATGTAAGAGGAGGAAAACAAAAAAAAAAAAAAACAAATACAAACAAACTTACCAATACATCCAGCAAACCAAAGATCAATTGCTTTAACATATGATACTTTTGGTATTGTTTGTTTTGCTTCTTTCGATACGGTTACCAATGCAAGCATTGTGGTCACACCAATCGATGTACGGCTAGGTGCAGATGTTATATCAATCCAGAACGAAATCCATGATGTTGCCACAATCAACATTGATGGTAAAAATAATGTAAACATTGAATGTACAAATTGTCTTTTAACATTCAATTCAACTGTCAACATGCTAAATGTTTCTTTTTGTATACGTTTATTTTGTTCAGATATTGAATATCCTTGTATTGAATGTCCAGTAATTTGAAAACCATCTTCAATCAATTGTGAATCATTCCATTTAAGTATTAAATGTTTTATTGATAGATCGCTTGATATTAGATGTATATAACAGGTTTGATTATCGAATGGATAGCTTTGATAATTCATTACACAGATTAGATTTAGATTTGTTCTTTTAATAACGGAAATAAAAATGTTATATTATGTAATGTAATAATGACCAATATACAACACATACCTATAACGTATAGATACATCACCATCACAACCGATACGTAAAAATGTCAACTTCGACAATGTTTTTGAACCAAAAACATCTATATCATCAACTCTTGATACACGAAGATTTGGTGTCCAAATATCCGTAAAATAATGTGTACCAATAATTTCTTTGACCATTTCACATGAAAATGTTAACCGTGAATCATTCCAATGAAATTCATATATTGCTTGTATTTCTAATAATGATTCAATATCTTTATAAGTGGCAATTGGATCCATTTTCATATTCACTGATATATTCACACATTGTTCTGCAATACAAATACAATATAAATGCAAAAATGTAAAAAAAAATTCCAAAATGATACCTGTATTCCATAATGGCCGGATCCATTTATGATAAATACTTGAATTGATTTGAATTGAATCATTCAATAATTGAACAGTATATTGTTCTTGTTGCCGTTGTTGTTGTTGTTGTGTTGGTGTTGATAAATCACCACCATCAGCTGATACTATCGTATCAACAATGACGATGATGGTGATGATGGCAATGATGACCAAATAAAATTTCTGTCCAATGAATAATAATGATAAATAGAACATTTTTTTCGTTTATTCAAAGAAAAAACAAAAATTTACACACACACACAAACGAAAAAATAAAAAATAAAATAACTCCATCTTTGGCCATCGACAACATTGTTCACAAAATTCTAATTTTGCTTAATCCTCGTTGTTGTTGTTGTTTTATTTTTTCTCGTTTCGCCCTCACATCTTTTTGTGTAGATAAAATCTATTTAAACATTTTAAACCATTTTTTTCTGTAATGGTTTTATTCTTACATTGTGTGTTATATTATATTATGACAACAACAACAAAATGGATTAACACACAAAGTGACCTCATCAATCATTTTTTCATTTTCATTTTTGTTTATAATAATGAAAAAATGAATTGAATGATGATGATGATGGAGCTTATATATATAAAATAATTAAGTTTATATCCACATCTAATCTCTAACAAATGTGATGATGATGTACCGACAAACACTTGTTGATCTCAATATTGAATTAATAGAAAAAAAAATAATGTGATGATGATGATGATATATCATCATTCAAGTCATTGGCGACGATCCTGTCTGAGTGTTTTGTACTAAAGGGCGGGCGTCGGTAATGTACACACATATATTATGTGGATATGGAAATTTTTTTTTTTTTTTGAACCAATGAACGAATGAATTATATAACATGTTGTGTAGTGTATATACAAAACTAAAAAAAAAAAGGAACGAAAGATAAAATCAGATCAGATAAATTGATGGATGGAGATGAGAAAACAAATGTTTGTATGTTTTGTATGTTTTTTTAAATTCATTCATTCATCGGACGAAAAAAAAATCGGACAAAATTATCATGGATTTTGACAAACAAAACAGAAAAAATGAAAATGGAAATCTCATTGTCATCATCATTATGATCGATATACATGACATTTCATGCATATCAATCAATCAATCAATCAATTTAACATTATTATTATTATGGCTGAAAATTGATCCAAGAATAAGCTATTTTTACACACACACAGACACACACAAAAAATGACGTATATTGACCGACATATTAATAGATTATTATGGATGGATCAATAAATAAAATACAAAATAATCTCCACAGATCATCATTGTATTATTATCTACAGTGAAAACGTTTAGAAAAAAAAATAACGGGAATAATCCCTTTTATATGATCCATTTTCAGGATTATGATAAAAATGAATGAATGAATGAATGAAAGATAACAAAATTTTTTTTTGTTGATAAAAATATTTACCAAACAATCATCGTCATAAACGACCAAATGGCAATCAATCGAATTCGAAGGTAAAAGAGAAGAAGAAGAAGAAGGAGAAAAAAAATTCGTTCATTACATTTTTTTTTAATTTCTTTTTCCCATCATCCGATGAAGAAATGATGATGATGATGATGATGATGATAATGAGGGAAGGCAATAATAATAAAGATTGTGTTGTATTGTGTTGTGTTGAATTGTTATTGTATTTTTTTTTAACATTTATTAGACTATCATCATCATCATCATCATAATATTGAAGGTGTCTATTTATAGACACCTATTCGTTCGGCAAATGATGATTGTAATAATATATTATATATATTGGCTTTTATGTGTGTTGGTTGATTGGTGTGACGAAATTTTGTTGTTGTTGTTGATGATGATCAAAAATTTGGCAAAGAACTCGCAACAGGTTGATATGGTGGTTGATGAGAGGGTGAATTTAAATGTGTTGAAATTAAAATGAGTAAAAATTTTGAAACCAAAAAAGCGGTGGAACAAACAACAAAACACAAATCATGCATGATCGGTTATTCATTTATAAAGAGATGGATTTCAATTTTCAAATTTTTTTTTCAATTATGAATCAAATGAACAAAAAAAAAATTCGCTTTTTCGTGATCCACGGATGGTTTCGACATGATAATAATTTCAATTTGAATTTTCATTTGAACAAAAAAAAGAGCAAAAAAAAAATTCAAATCGATTGTTCGATGATTCGATTCGATAATCGATTGTTTCTCTATCACACTTTTTCATATATGATCATCATCATCATGTTGATATTCAATCAATCAATCAATCAAAAAAAAAAAAAAAAAAAAAAAAAAAAATCTGAACGATATGACCAATCAAGCGTTCAAAATTTCGGTCAATTCTAAATTTTTGAAACATAACTAGGTTATTATTATTTCGTTTTGTTTGTTTGTTTGTCTTGTGTGATGATTGATCATGATGAGTGGATCTTTTTTTTTTTATTTTTCATTTTGTTCATTCCGTTCTTCAATATATATATTGAAATAAAAAAAAAGAAAGAAAAAAAAATAAATGGAAAACGAAGATAAAAAAAAACTTTTTTTTTGAAATAAATCTTCAGTTTCTATTTTCGAATCATATAATTCATTCATTCATTCGTTTGGTTTCTCCTTTTTGTGTGTTCATGTGCACATGTGGTTTTTTTTTATCAGCCACATATATTTGGAACACTTTTTTTATGGATTCTAATTTGAATCCATTAAAAAAAATTCAAGTGAATGCGCTGTGTGTGTGTGTGTTTGTTTGGTTTTTTTTTTGTTACTTTTTTGTCGATTGTTCTTTTTGTTGTTGTTGTTGTTTGTTGTTGTTGTTGTTGTTGTTGTTGTGAATATATACAAAACAGACACATATACAGATATCATTTACAGACAAATAGAGATATAATCACCATCATCATCATGATAAGATTTTTTTTTTGTTCTGGAGAATAGAAAAGAATGAAGCAATCTAATTTTAGTGTTTTTTTTTTTTTTTTTGATTGCTGTCGTTCGTTTTTTTTTTACATATTCATTTCATCAACAAAATACAGACACACTTACCTGTTGCTTCCATTATTCACTGGCCACATTTTCCATCATCATCATTATCATCATATGATAATGGGATAATTTCAATGGACTTGAATCTAGTAGAAAATGATGATCATTGAACAATGATGATGATGATGGTGAGAATAGTTTGGATCCATTGTATTTTTGGCAAACAAAATTGAATGTGATTTTTTTTCTTTTTTTTTGGTTCCGAAATTTATTTATTTATGATATCATCACCACATCTTTACGCAAATTTTTTTTACAATTCATGACATTTTCTTTGTGTGTGTGTGTGTTTTTGTTTTATTTATTTATTTTTCTTTCTTGATACACACACACTTTGAAGCAATGATGATGTTGATCAATGATGGATGATGATGATGATGATGAACAGCATCAATAAAATTCTGGCACATTGATGATGTGTGATGTGTGTGTGTATGAGTGTATTCAATGTGATGAAACAACAAGCAAACAAACAAACAAAAAAAAATTGTGAATCATATCATATCATTTTATATATATAGAACATTATCATTAAATCAAAGTTTCGATTTTCATCCAAATTAAAATTAAAAATAAAATAAAAAATTCCAAATAGAGATAGAATAAATGAGAGAGAGAGAGTGAGATTAATTTGAGTAAATATGAGAGAGAGAGAGAGAGAGAGTAATATTTCACTACCATCAGCAAATTGAATTGAAATTCCAAAGTTCAATAATCATTTCAAGTGTCAAATGTCAAATGTCAGAGCATAGAGATTCTTCAGTCATTCTTCGTCTTCTTTAGGCTTTAGCGGCGGCTTTACTTTTGGCATATTGGCCACCACCACCACCGCCACCACCACCACCATAGGCACCTTTACCTTGTAAACCGGAGCCAGGTCGTCGATTTTCACCTTTATGTACAACAGTATGCACTTCTTCAATAACTGGTCGAATTTCCTGTGTCACACGACGATATGGTTGTATGATTTCACGTACTTCTTGAATCACAGGTTTAACTATTTGGTGGATTATTCTTTGAGGATCATCCTGTAATTAATAAAGGGCCAAAGAGGTCAAAAAAAAATCCATAAATAAATAACAGAAATACAATGGAAAAAAATGGGAAAAAAAGTACCTGAAATGAAGCATGCTCTACTTGTGGCATAGCTTGACCACCATGACTTTGTTGTACATTTAATCGACTTGATGCAGTACGGAAATGAACCTGAACAGGTAATTGATCTGGTGATACTTCAATAACTTGTGGTTGTTCCATTCCATCTAATGATGATCCATAAGATTTTTGATCACCGCCACCGCCAACGCCACCACCACCACCACCACCATCAACATTACCATAACCACCATATGATGATAATGAACCAGTTGATGAGCCATAATTTGAATAACCGGAACCAGAATTCGAATAAGCATTTGTAGTGGCAATCAATGCCAAACAAACGAAACCAATCTATATGTAAAAAATTAATCAATCAATCAATATTATAAACACAAACAAAAACACACAATAAATCAATATAATAATCGATTCACACATAGAAATACACAATCAACACACGAAAAAAAAAAATTTTCAAACAAATATTCTCTAACCTTATTGAACATTATGATTTTGATGATAAACAAACAAACGAACAACAAATGTGAATTATTCAATATTCATCTGATGAAAAAATTTTCCATAAACTTTTACTTTATATACTCAAGAAATTAAAAAAAACCGAGCAATCATCTCAGGCAAAAAAAAAAAGAGAAAACCAAAATGGAAACAAAAAGAGCAAGAAAAAAAAACTTGAAAGTACGAAAAATATCAACAAAAAAAAAACGACGTTTGAGGATCGTCATCGGTTTCATTCATTCATTCGGTCGGTCGGTCGGTCGGACACACCTTCACCATATGTTTGATGAAAAACGTCAACATCAACAACTAGGCCACAACTATTCATTGACCATTATTATCTCTGTTTTGATCATCACAATAAATCTTATCTCATCATCAAATTGGACAATTCAAATGCGATATCATGTGAAGTGTCATATATATAAAAAAAATAAAATAAAAAACAGCCACATACGGAGGATGATTTTATTATGGCTGTATTTATGGATAAAATCAAATGGCGGACAAATTTCGATAAAGAGACGATGATGATGATGAATATAATCGGACAAATGGAGAAACAAACAAACAAACAAAAAAAAAGATGAGAAAATAATAAATGGATTATTATTCGACCGATCGACCGGCCGGTCAAACATTCGTTCATTATTGGTCAACATATAACAGATTTATTTTTTTTTTTTTTGAAAAATCTGGGACAGATAAAAATTTTTTTTTCAAAAATCAAAAACTTAGGCGGAACATTTCATTCATTCATTCATCATAAATTCTCCCATAGACAAATTTTCAATGATTAACACATATGCATTAACCTGGTCTTGTATTTGGTTTTATTTTATTTTATTTTTTTTTTCGTTGAAAAAAAATTTTTCCTTTTTCAAATGTCATTTTTTAACGATTGAAATGAAAATTTTTTTTTTCCTATTTTGCCCAAAAAAAAAAATAAAATCATTTTTCAAAATCAAACAATAACGGGTGGAATTTTTATCATGGAAAACTTTTTTTTCCCAAGTTTTTCTTTGAAAATTTTCCTATCTACAATTGGGGAAAAAATAATGTGTGAAAATGTTTTATGCGGAAAATTTTATTTTATCCGTCTGAAATGAATAATGTATATATATATATTCGTTGAATTGGATTCAAAATTATCAAAACACAAATGTTCATCACTTGCAATTTTGTCCATATTTGTTGTTGTTGTTGTTGTTGTTTGATTTTATTATCATATGCGTGTACGTGTGTGTGTGTGATTGATGAAATTTGAATTATTCATTTTTTTTTCAAATTACGCGCCCATATTTTTTTTGAGTGTATGTGTGTGGGTGTGTGTGGGTGTGTGGGTGTTTGGATTTTTTTTTTCATATTAATTTTCAGCAATGATATTTAGACAAATTTTTTTATAAAACAATAATGTCAACGATATGTCCAACATGATTACTTGAACAAAATTAAATTTATTAATGAAAAATATTTGGCCACAAGTGAAACCAAATGGATTTTCATTCATTGTTTGTATGAATAGATTTGTTCTGATTTGATATCTATATGAAAATGAAAGCCAATTTTTTCGACATGATTGAAAATTCATCATTCTTTGTGATGAATGAATATTCCATGGTAATAAATGACGATAACATTGTTTATTATATGATGGTATATGAGTGAATCGTGAATGGATAACATTGAAAATGAAAAACACTGTCAACAGACTGATAATAAACATCATACCATGTATAGTATCGGTAACATTTCGGCTATAGAATATGGTGATACAAATTATTGTCGATTTGGATATGGTTTCCATTGCCAATAAAATTAATTTTAAATCATCATTAAATTTAGCTGTATGATCGAATAGCTGTACATATTTTCCATGAAAACGATGCCAATGTTTTTTCATATTCATCATAATCAATATATGATGATTTAAACGATAATTGAATAATGATTTGGTTATGAATAGAATTTGTTTGAATTGAATATTGAAAAATTCAACCATTATAATCAATGCTTTTATTGGCACTGTAAATGCTAATATTAGATATATTAAACGTAATAATTCAATAATAACCATAATCATTGAATAGAACATAAAGAATAAGCCAATTTGATTCTGTAAATACATAGCAATGATTTTGATGTAAAAAATTGACATCCAACAGATTATTGTCAATAATAACATGGTGAACATAATGATTGATATATAATCAGAAATGATGATTAATCGTAATATATATTGCCGATATTGGGGAAAAATTTCGAAAATATCACCATAAAATGAATAATAAGCCAACAAATTATTCATACCGGAATCATAATTCAATACTTTATGTATGGAAAAAATCCATAATATTTCGACAGTTATGTTAACCACAATCATAACGATTATGGCCAAATCCAAACGATATATATTCATTATATGTGCCGATTGTTCTAAATTAATAGCGAATGCATAATCAGGCCATTGTAATCTTGCCAAATAGAATATTATTGTTAACAATCCAATGATTGTAATCAAAATGGCCGGTTGAAATACAGTAAATGTTAACGGTATCTGTTGATGATAATATTGCCAATAAGAATAATTCAATCGAATTCCAAGAAATTTCCATGATCGAAATGAATATTCAATCAATGGTCCAATAATATTATATGGTCGTCGACGAAATGGTAAAATATTCATTTTTACTAATAATTTCGTTTCAGCCATCCTAGTTATTTCGAACCAGAAAACATTACCATTGTAGAACATACATTATTCTGAAACACACACACACAATTAAATAATCGAATCTGTGACAGAATTCAAGTCCATTATTATTATTATTATTCTACCAAAAACAAAAATTTTACTTATTGAAATCATAGCAACAGTAAATTGTATTGAATAGATTCATTTAAATATTTATTTTTCTTTCTTTAAAATTTTCATATATAATTAATTTGGATTCACTTTTGGAACATTAAACACACACACACACACACAAACACAAAACATTGCCGGAAATTCTAATGAATCTCTGAATGGAGCAAGTTGGAAAAAAAACGAAATTTCAAAAAAAAAAAAATTACGAAACCAAATTGTTTTTGGTTGTTTTTTTTTATTGAAAAAAAAACAAAAAACAAACTCGTCTTTATTATCACAAAAAAAAGTGAAATCAATCAAATATATCGATCAATAATGTAGGTGGATAATTGAATATTCGAATTTTTTGTCTGTTTTGTTTGTTTGTTTGTTAATGATGTGATCACAAACAGTGCCATCTATTGTAAATGTTTTGTAATGATAATTGTTTTTTGAATATAAAAGTTTTGTTTAACAAAAAAAAAAAATTAATTATAATTGTTTTAAATTAGGATGTTTTCTTTTTACATGATCTACAAGATTACTATATTGTCGTAATTTATAATTACAATATGGACATTGATATGGCTTTTCACCTGTATGTTTACGACAATGTATGATAAGATTACATTTTTGACTGAAAACACGAGGACATTTATGACATTTGAATTGTCGTTCTTTTGTATGTGTATTAATATGTGTATAAAGACTTGATTGATATTTGTATCTATTGCCACAAATAAAACATATATGTTTGTTTTCAGGTTTATGTGTTTTTAAATGTTTATCAAGCTTACCATAAGAAGTAAATCTATAAGAACATTTTGTACAAGAAAATTTAGCCATGTTTTTTCTGTTTAAATCTTTGTTCGATGGATTATATTCTTCTGTTGTGAATGAAAATGAACATTCTGGATTTTCGGTCATTTCTATTGTACTGGACAATGGAATCGTTCCAGTTTCCGTAATTGGATCGATTGTCCAGACTTGTGATCGATAAAACGGTCGTCTCTTTCGAATTGGCTTCAACAGATTCAAATGATCCAATAAATATTGTCGATGAGCGTTGAAATCGTCGGTTAATGAATGAACATTTTTCAAACATTCGGACACTTTGCATTCGATTTTATCAGTACGAGACATCAAATGATTTTCAAATTCTTCGAATTTTTTCTGAAGAATATCAGATAGAATCGGTTGGATTGGTTCGGAAAAATTATCAAAATCAGATACAATTTTTGGTTTCTCTATTTTATTCAACTTTGTTTGATAACTATAACCATGAACATTGGATTCGATTATCTATAGAAAAAATCGATTAAAAATTACAATCAAAATAATGTCATTGAAAAATGATGAATATGTTACCTGATCTACATGGATATTTTCAATTGTAGTCGGCTTGTTTGTAAATCCATTAGTTTGTTGTTGTCGAAAATTTTCACAAATTATTGGGTGAAACCATCTAGTCAAAAAGGATAATGATAACATGATAAAAGTATTCACTTTTTTCAGTTGACAAAAAAAACAAATAGAAAAAAATGACAGAACCAAACTGAATGAGGTGTAGCTAATAGGAAAAAGAAACGTAATACGAATTTACGAGTGTGAAACAACGAGCAATAAATTCTATATCTACTCAAAAATATGTTACGATGTATGAATAGTAAATTTTAAAATACCAAACTCAACGAACAGATGGAGTTGTGTGGTTTTTTTGTTGTTGTTGTTGTTGTTGATGTAGAAATGAAATAATTTTTAAACAAAACATTTTACCACAAATCTAAAAATCAAATTCTTTAAATTCTTGAAAAAAATTGGACACGATGAATTCATTCACATTCATCAATAGCCACAATATGGAAAGATTCGAAACGAACAAGATCAATTTAGATTTTTCATCCATCAATCACCAGATGGCAATATCGATCGATTTCACATTTAATTGATAATTTTATCGAAAATAAAACTGATTTTGT
Source organism: Dermatophagoides farinae (assembly GCF_024713945.1). NCBI lineage: Eukaryota > Metazoa > Arthropoda > Arachnida > Sarcoptiformes > Pyroglyphidae > Dermatophagoides > Dermatophagoides farinae. Next base: position 4,025,374 of record NC_134682.1, read on the forward strand.
TTCATTTTTCGTTTCAATTTATCATGTATTCAACAACGAAAGATAATGCAATAATATAAAATGGTTAAATCTTTGAGAAAATAATTTTAAAAAAAAACCAGACTTTATTGTTCATAATTTGATTCATCATCAATCATCCAAGCACGTGAATTTGTTTGTGTTCCAGGGAAAATTTTCCATTTCAGTGAGTATTTTTTTCCGAAATTTTTATTGTTTGTTTATATTTAATCACATTGTTTTCAAATTTTTCAATTTTTACCGCGGTATTCTTTTTCTCTCTCTCTTTTTCAAATACAATCATATAATGAATTCATTTGTTCCGGCATATACTGTAAATGGCCAGAATATTTATTGTGAAATGGAATATGATAATAATGATCCATTTAATAATGGATATCAACAACAATTGAATAATGTAATGTCAAATGAAACAATATCGAATCATCAATCCGTAAATTATTCATCACATGCAAATGTAAATGTTATGAACGAATCACTGTCAAATTCACGACGAATTTTTGATCAAAAATTTTTATTTGAAAAACTATTCGAATCGGCCATAAATCAGATGCAAGATATTCAAAATTCTGAATATAAAATTCTTGAAAAAAAATTTGATGAAATTGAAAATCAGTTAATGTCTCGTGTGGATAAAATCGAAAACAAAGTGAATGAATGTTCAAAAAATGTTGAATCATTGGCCGATGATTTTATTGCCCATAGACAACATTTATTGGATCATCCAAATCTATTGAAACCAATTCGAAGAAGGCGATCAACGATACGAGCTAGACCGATTCAGCCATCACCAGTTTGGACAATCGAACCGATAACAGAAATCCAAACAATTGAATCAACTGAAACTTTATTTCAAAATGAAACATTAAAACATTTGATTCGAGAATGTTTGAAAGAAAATAATGATTTATATCAAAACCGACAAAATTCATTATCAAATGAAAATGAAAATAATAATCAAACATTGACCAATACGATAGAAATGGGTGAAAATTCCAAACAATTTCATTGTTCATTATGTTCATTTTCATATGAAACAGAAGAAATTCTAAATCGTCATCTAAAAACTCATCTACCTGGTCATAATCATGCATGTGAATATTGTGGAAATCTATTCAAAAGTAAATATACACTTTCTGTTCATATTCTTATACATACAAATGAACGTCCATTCAAATGTGATTTATGTGACTATTCTAGTAATTACAAAAGTAGTCTTAAAGAACATCAACGTGTCAAACACAGTGGTCATAAATATGAATGCAATCATTGTGATTATAAATGTGGCACAAAATCCAGTTATTATCGACATATTCGAAAACATTCCTAAGTGGGTAAAAAAAAACAACAACAAATGTTTTCATTGATTTCATTATAGAATTCAAAAAAAAAACAAACTATCATCAACTATGTATAATATCTATCTATAAATCAAAAAATCATCATTGTATTGGAAATTTTTTTTTTGTTGATCAATAATCAATCATTTTATTATATTCATTTGTATTGTCTTTTTTTCTCACTGAAATTTATTTGAATAAAATAAAATCCCTAAAAGAAAAAAAAAACAAAAACAAAATTTTTTTTTCTAAATTTAGTATATTCCCTCACCCCATTCACCACCACCAAAAAAAAAAAAAAAAAATTATACACAAGTGTTGATTGTTTTAATATCTGTGATGATGATTTTGGGCCACTTCAAAAAAAAAAAACACACACACTTGTTGAATGGTTCAATCATTTTGCAACTTTACAATTTTGTTCATTCGAATAAAAACAAAAAAAATAAAAAAAACATTGTGTAAATATGTTTATGATGATGATGATGATGATGGAAAAAAAGGATTGGAAATTTATTCATCACACATTTTTTCCCCATTTTTGTTCCCCATTCGTTTGACCAAATTTATATTATTAACAAAAAAATCATTATTGTTGTTGTTCGATGACGATAAGGAATGTGGTGGATAAACCTGGTAAACTTTATGGTTTTTTTTCGCTATAAATATATACCAGCCCGGTACAGGCGCTTCGCGCCTGCCCCAGACTGGCCCTGCGGGGCTGACTCCTGACAGTCAATATAGCTGGATACCCGCAGGTGTGGCGGCTGCGCCACCCCCCTGCTTGGTACCCAGCCAAAGGTGTCTATTTTAACGCTTCGTGCCTGACGGTGGGTTTCTATGCACGGCGTGTTGCTTCCGGCCTTCGGTTTGGTACCGCAGGGTCAGCCATCACTTGTGCATTGCACCTGATACCGTTGAAAAAGTTGCGCACACCGAACAGCATAATTATTATTGCTAATCGAAAAGTTGAAGAAATGCGATATTTTTGGTATAGATAATGTGGTCATTGTTGATCTTTTCCTAAATTTCCTGAACAAAAATCTTCAGATTATAAGGATTTTTGCAGCGGCAAAAAGCCACATAAATCATTCCATGTTGCAATACTGGTGTAGAAAGGTACACACTTATTTTATCGAAAGATTTCCCTTAAAACATTAATTAATTGTCAGAGCAAAAGCCAATACGACAGGAAATCGTCCACGCACCGATTTAAATGGTAGCTTAAGATCTCGATCGTTTTGCTGCAAAATGAATCATAGCCTCCTTGTCAATATTCGAGCTTCAATGCTGCGTCTATTATTTACAAATAAACGCGTGCCATTGAGCAAACCACTTTGTGGTTCAATATTGCGACTGAACATGATAATCGATCCAATGTTTAATCCAAGTTTGTGTCTATAGATTCTATAGGATAACCTTGTGGGTTCATCGCCAGAAGACACTCAACATTGAATCTTAAATGCTCTTTTCTTTATTTTAAATGAAAAAAGTTATCAGGTATTTTAGGTATAATCAGGTTAAATAACCGAAATAACTTACCAAACGATGAGTAGATCATAGATCACGGGAACAAAAAATCATTCCAATGAATGCAGTTTTCAGGCAAGATTTCATCATCAAATACACACTCACACAGGCACACAAAATGAAAATCACGTGTGACACATGTATTATCACAATAATCAATTCGAAAAATTCGAATTCGAACTGTTTCTATGTTCTATTGAATGACTGCACCATCTATTGGATGCAAAATCTGCAGCAAAGTGTGCTGAGCTAGAACAATGAAAAAAAGCTTTGTCAAAGCTACATACCACAGAATGCGTTTCTTTGGAAGCGACTTCTACTTCTGAGCTGGACGAACTGTTCAGCGGCATTCAAAAGTTTTCCCGCATGCTCAGACACACACACACAACACACACTGAGTAGCTCATACCAAATAGTTAGGTTTGTACTGAAAATAAATAGGAATTTTCGGCTCAGCTTCGCCGCAGTTTACAGACATCCTTAGCCTCTTAAAGAGTAGAAGAGAAGATATACAGATAGACTACAGGCAAAAAACAAAAACAAAAATGAAATTGAAAATGAAGGCTATGGTTGATCAATCAAATTATCGTTATTGATTGATTGGTTAATGAAATTGAGTATTTGATCATCGAACAACAAAGGTGAACAACAGCAACCAATGACTGAATGACCGCTGTAATAAAAAAAAAATAAATCCAAATTTAGAATCTCAATTTTTTTTGTTTGATCGTAGAATAGAAACCACAATCATAATCATAATCATCATCATCATCATCATCGGACAAAAAAAAACTTGATGATGCCCGAAATGGTAATGGTCATCAAAATTACAACCCAATGTTGTTGTAATGATTGATTTGTAATTAAATTTTTTTTTGTTTCGTTTTGATTGAATAAATCGTGATCATCATCATATTGTTGTTGTTGTAACTCTTTTGTTTTTATTTATGAAAAAATTTTTCTTTTTTCGTTGTTGTCAAAAGCGAAAGTATTTTTTTTCAATCAATTTTCATGGCTGTTGGTTTGGTTTTTCCACTAATCGTGCATGTAACATTAAACAGGCAAGTAAATTGTCACCAGGTCCAAAATGGCCTGGATTATTGATGATGAATTTTGCATTGTAATCACCCTAATTGAAAAAAAATTTGATTAGTTTTTTTCTGGTCACAAAACAAAACTTACCGATGCCATTTGTGCAAGAAAACCTTTAAATTGTTCAAAAGGAACAGTTACACGGCCATGATTCAATGTAACTCTACCGGCCTGAATTGGACAGCTACAAGGTCGACCAATGTTTTGAAAAAATGGACAAAACAAATCATTGTACCAGGTTTTGAATGAATCACAAACTTTCAATGTACATGATCCAAAAGTTCCATCAATACAGGGCAATGTAATATTATATGGATCGTTATCATAGTTTAATGTTTTATTCACAACGATTGTCATTTCGGCATCCAATGGTAAATCTTCGTTTATTGAAATATCACCAGTAAGATATAATTCTTTTGTTTCCGATAGCACTAATGGTTTTGGTTCGAAATCCAATTTATTAAAACGAATAATTTGGCCACCACAATCTGACCAACGGAAATCATTTGGATTATTTGATTCAATCAATAGATGGCCATGAACAATTGTTATGATGAACGATAATGCGAAAAGAATTTTTGAAATCATTTTTTTTCTTTATGTTGTTGCTGTTGCTTGAGGTAAGAACAAGGATTCGATGCGTGTTTTTGTACTAAAAAAACATCAAAACTTTTCTCATTAAGTTTGATTAGCGATCAATCAATTTAATCGATGAATTTGAGAATTTTGATCATCATCAATTGTTATTTATATCTGCGTGTGTGTTTGTAAAACACTTTCTAGGAAAAAAAAAGAAAAAAAAGATGATATTACCTAAGGTTGTAGAAATAATTATTTGTTACCTTTTTGTACTTATTGATGATGATGATGATTAAAATCTTGGAAATTGATACCCAATTTGTGTGTGTGTGTGTATGTGTGTGGTTTTGCCAGAAAAACAAACTAATCATTAAGCATTTTGATCAAATTATCCTTTTTTTGTCTTCTTCTTCTTGACATGGTATGAAAATAATCAAACTGACGGAAACGTGACGAACCAAATCTCTGTGTGTGTGTGTGTGTGTGTGTGTGTGAATGCTTGAATCCAATAATCGATTATATCGAAAATCGAATATGATGATCAAAAATTCGGGTCAATAAGACTATCATTTAAAAAAAACAAAAAATTCAATCGAACGATGATGATGATGATAATTATCTTATCCTTGTATCTTCATTCATTGATTTTCGATACGAAAATTATCTTTTTTCAAAAAAATTCTTTGATCTCATTATTAAAAAAAAAATGAAATCAAAAGTTTCTCTAATTATTGCAAAAAAAATAATCAATATTTTCAATCTTTTCAAAAATTTCAATTTCCATGATTATGACGATGACAATGAGTTTGATTGATCGATACATGAGTGAATGAAACAATTGTGTGTGTGTGTCTGTGTACTATGATGATTATCGTATCATCATCATAGTTAACAAGAGAAAATGATAATGATGAGTATTTCAATCAACCACCAGAAAAAAAACCATCACCTCATTTTACTATTATAATCATCATCATCATCATCATTTTGAGAAAAAATAATGATAACTATGGATTGGTGATGATGATGATGATCTTTAATAATAGACTTTTTTTTTGTCTGATGGTTACTTAGTCATTCACTTAGCCATACATCGAGAGAGAGAAAGATGGCTGATACAATCTTGAAATCTTCTTTTAAACATATCGGAATGATGATTGACATGATGATTGGCTCGTTTATAATAAACACATGGATAGGGGTTTCTTTTTTCATCTTGAATTCACCCAAAATGTTGTTCATTCATTCATTCATATTGAAAATGAAAACGGATTCAAATTGCTCCCAAAAAAAAAAAAAAAAAAGATCCCTCATCATCATCATCATATAAATGAATAGCCGATCCCAAATGACCAGAAGCACTATTGAAAAAAAACAAGAAAAAAAAACTTTTTTTAGTATTAAAAAAAAATTAAATATGAAACCATTATCCCCAAACTATTGTTTCGAAAAACAAAACAAAACAAAAAAAAATCTTTATGTCCGATAATTTTTTTAATGCCAATAGATTATTATATGGTTTTTTCTTGCTTGCTTGTTTTTTTTTCTTGGCATCCATGATTTTGAACAATAAATAAATTGGATTGGATGATGCCCAGTTCAATAAAGATGATAATGACGATGATGAACATTCTTTTAGACATGACCTTTTTTTCATTTCCACTCATTATTATTTTTTTTTTTCATTGCTTTACCATTGACCGAAATTTGTATCGACTTTTTTTTTCTTTCATCAGCGAATGTGCCATTAATGTAATCAACGTCATCGTTGTTTGATAAATTTAGATTCAAAAAAAAAAAAAAAAAATGAAAAAAAAGATTTCCCTCATCATACGATATCAAAGATGAGGATAAAAACGATTGATTTTTTTTCCCAAATGAATTTGAATGTCAATTAATTTTGTAAAATTTTTTTTTGTTCGTATTTTTACAATCCTCGACAAACATAATCACATTAGCCTGGAGGTATTATCTGTGATGAACCTATGTACCTGCAGGTGAGATATAAAGAAATTTAAAAAAAAATAAATAAACAAGAAAAAAGATCATGTCACGAAATTGGTAAGAAATAAAACTTGAACTTTAAACCTGATAATATATACTATTCACATTGCAGATTTAATCCAAATTGATCCATTTCCATTATCGCTCTGTGTCAGCTTGAATTTATTCCCGATGGCAACCACTGACATCCAATGACAATGAATGAAAAATGTAATTTTTCATATTCGTCCATTCCATTTCACTAATTCTTTTGTCACGAAAAGAAAAAAAAACAAACAGGAACATACATTCAACATATTCGAATCCGGACACATTCCGCATACAATTGAAATTAAATCAAAAAAAAAAAAAAAAAAAATTCAATAGCCAACATGTGTCATGGTTGAGCAACGATACCGGGACATGTGTTATTCATCCGTTTATTTTGTGTGTGTGTTTAGTTGTTTATTTAGATGATGATCATCATCATCAAAACAAAAAAAAACAAATAAAGAAAAAAAAGGAAAAAAAATATCAGACAAAAAAAAATTTATAAACAAAAAAAAAAAAAAATAAACTTACCAACATTATATTCATATTCAATTCAATTGGCCAATTCAATTATTCGATGTAGAATGATGGTGGCTTTACAAAAGTATAAAAATTGAATACAATTAGCGTGAATGAAAAAATAAAAAACAAAAAATTGTATATAAACCATGGACACCTGTAGTGTTTGTTTGTTTGTTGTGTGTGTGTGTGTGTGTGTGTGTGAATAACACTCCTCTTATTTTTTTTTCTTGTTATTCGGTTATTTAGCATCTTTTTAGGTAAAAAGAAATTATTTTTCACATTCATTTTCTCAAAGTTGTTTTTTTTTGGCTTTTATCGCTGTTGTTGTTGTTGTTGTTGTCATTGTCGTCGATTATCATACATATCCTACATATGGTGATTATGATTATTTTTGAATCTGTGTGTGTGTGTATATGTCTTACGGCATTTCAAATGCAAAATTATCTTCCCCCCCCATTACATTTCGAAGGAGTAAAATGGAAAAAAAAATCTGGAAGTCACTAACCTAGCCAATGATGATTGTGATGTGATGATTATGATGATGATAATCAGGGTCGAATTAAAAGTTGGACATGATGATGAAAAAAAAAAATCTTGGTCAACATTATTTACTGAGAAAAAAAAACCAAAAATCTTGATAAGGGAATTTTATTTTTTCTTCTTCTTATTTAACCAGTGGTCCACAATCTCCGTTTAAAAGCATGTATAGTTCAGGATTTGAAAACTAAATTTGTCGAGTAATAATAATCATCATCATCAGTATATGATTGGCAGTAAAACAACGGAGAAAAAAAACTTACTTGAAGATGATAATGTGATTGAGAGAAAGTTTTTTTTTCTTCTAATGTTTAAATGGTGGCCCAGAAATAAAGAAATTTTATTTTTTTTTTTTGGACTTTTTGAGATTTAAAGAGAATTGAATTGATATCATTCACACGGCCAAACAAGCGAGAGAGAGAGAGAAATGGTCAACATGGACTTGGACATGGACATTGGTCGATGATGATGATGATGAAGAAGAGAAAATATTTCATATTCGTTCTCTCTTCCATTATATTTTATCTACATGTCTGGTCCTCAGGTATCATCAAATTTCGATACGATTTTTTTTTCGATTCAAACATTTTGGATTTTCACTTTCATCATTTATTTATTTATTTATTTATTTTTTTTTCATTCGAAACATTGTTGTTGGCCATCGATGCATATGATTTTGTTTTTTACTTTTGTTTTCAATATTACGGATATTCCGACCGATCGGTTGACCGTTATGATTCATCAGATAAAATTGTTGACAAAAAAAAAAACAAAAAAAATTGAATTGACATTCGAAAATAATACGAATGTTTCACAAACACACACACATAACACGCGCTAGTGTTTGTTCATAAATAAAGTGTCATATACTGAAAATATTCGATTCTAATATATTTCCGTACGAATAAAATAATGTCGTAATTCATTTTGTTTTGTTTTGTTTCTGAAAAAAATTTAAAAAATTTTAAATTTCAACAATCTATACTACGTCATTTTTTTGTTGTAAACTAATCATCATCAGTAGTAACATCAATGAATTGATTGATTTTCATCCATTGTTTCATCATCTGATTTTTTTTTGTTTCTTTTTTTTTAATATTGCATTGTCAAAACAAAACGAAAAAAAACCGAAAAAATCGGCCATGTTGACTAGTATATTGAAATTGAATGCAGCAATACCGGCACTGTTACCGGTATTCATGTTTATGTATGTACATAGAATGCGGCATGAAACACCATTTGTTCGTGAAGAATTCCTACGTGAATATGATTATATTGTTGGTAAGTTGATGATTTTTTTTTAATTTCATTGCATTGAATTATTCAAAACGATTTTTTTTTCTAAAGTTGGAGCCGGTTCAGCCGGTCCTGTCGTTGCGAATCGTCTATCGGAAAATCCTCGAATGAAAGTATTACTTTTAGAAGCTGGTGGCCATGAAATTTATCAAACAGAAATTCCCGTTCTTGCAGCACGATTACAGCTTTCAGAATTTGATTGGCAATATAAAACTGAACCACAAAAATATGCCTGTCAAGGAATGATTGAAAATCGTTCAAATTGGCCAAGAGGAAAAATTCTCGGTGGTTGTTCATCTATTAATTATATGCTTTATATACGTGGTAATATTAAAGATTATGATCTATGGGAACAATGGGGTAATTATGGCTGGGGCTGGAAAGATGTTTTCTATTATTTCATCAAATCCGAAGATAATCGTGATCCGGCCATTCTGAAGAATGGATATCATGGTATTATTAATATTTATTCGAATATTTATGTGCTGCTATTTTCACTTTATTCGATTTTATCGATTTTATATATTTCCATTTTCAATCGTAGGATTCAATGGCCCATTAACCGTATCGACACCACATTATACAACGGCAATCGGTGGTGCATTTCTTGAAGCTGGAAAAAATTATGGCTTTCCAAACATTGATGTCAATGGTCCAAGACAGACCGGATTTGCCATACCACAAGGGACGGTTCGTCGTGGTGCACGTTGTTCAACATCTAAAGCATTTATCAGGGATTTTCGTGAACGTGAAAATTTTCATACAGTGATCTATGCTCATGTAACACGAATACTGTTCAATGAACATAAACGTGCCATTGCCGTTAAATTTGATCGAAAAGGCCTGGATTATATCGTATATGCACGACGTGAAATTATTCTATCAGCCGGTGCTATTAATTCACCACAATTATTGATGCTATCAGGTATTGGGCCACGTTGGGATCTTGAACAACTCGGTATACCGGTCATTTCAGATCTACCGGGTGTTGGTGAAAATCTTCAGGATCATATCGGTGTCGGTGGTATGCAATTTCATATTGATGCACCTGTTTCTGTTGTACAGCCTCGAATGTATGTTGCTAAATCATTTACACAATGGATTGCTTTGGGTATCGGTCCATTAACTATGTTGGGCGGTTTAGATGGTCTTGGATTTATCAGTACTAAATATGCAAATGCAAGTGATGATTGGCCCGATGTTGAACTACATTTCATACCCTCATGTCCATCATCAGATGGCGGCGAATCTGTTCGTAAGGCAATGAATCTTAAGAATGAATTATTTCAAAAAATTTATGAACCATTTCTTTACGATGATTCATTTGCTTATTATCCGGTACTATTAAGACCTCGTTCAGTCGGATGGATGAAACTTCGTTCGGCCAATCCTTATGATCAACCAATCATTCAGCCAAATTGTAAGTTTTAAATGATAATTATATTCAAAATGATTGTCTAATGCGAATCTCTTGTGTAGATTTCAAAGATCCATACGATGTTAAAGTATTGGTTGATTCGTTGAAACTTAGCCTTAAGATGGCTTTATCGAAACCGTTTCAAAAATTCAACGTAAGACCATGGTCAAGAAAATGGTATGGTTGTGAAAAATATCGTTGGTTTAGTGATGAATACTTTGAATGCTTAACACGATCATATTCGGCTACAATTTATCATCCAGTCGGTACAGCTAAAATGGGCCCACCAGATGATCCGATGGCCGTAGTTGATCCACAACTTCGTGTTTACGGTGTAAAAGGATTACGTGTCATTGATGGATCAATAATGCCAAAGATTGTTTCAGGCAATACCAATGCACCGATCATAATGATTGGTGAAAAAGGTGCCGATCTAATCAAAGGTCATTTATATCCACCGGTCAATGTTCGGCCAGGATATGCACCAATACCGGAATATTTAAAAAATCCTGAAACCGAAAAGAATGCTGTCGGTGGTCCATTAAGTAAAATTGGACATTTATTTGGAAAATTTAATTTTCTAAAATTTGGCTAACAAAAACAATGAAAAAAAATGAAGAAGAAAACATCTTCAAACATCATGTGTACCTACTGTGTGGTGTGTATGTGTTCTGCCTTAATGATTTCATTTAACACATCTTCACACAAGAAAAACAACAACAACATAAAAAACCCACACAAACAACGACGACATTGATGAAAATGATTATCAATTTTAATTCTTCAAGGTAAATGGCTTAATAACGTATGTCAACTATTAATATAATATGATATGACGATGAATTTTAAACAAAATTTCTCGCGTAAACATCCTGGCTAACTGGTTCAACTGGCAATAAGTTTTATTTATAAAACGTCATTGAATTTCTTAACGAACTTTGATCTTTTGGAAAGTTAATAATGTTGTTGGATTTTCAAAAAAAAAAAACAAAAATTGGTCATCAAGTCTAGTCGCTGTAAATCCTGTTTAAACTTTTTCTCCCTTCGTGTATTTCAAACGTCCCAATTAATTTCTCATCACAAATCGTCAGAAATGTGTGTGTGTGTGCCGAATAACAAATATGAACTACTTTTTATCCGCTGTCTTTTACTCCTCCCTGGTTATCATCATCATCATCATTATGGATGTTAAAAATATTGCCGATTTTTATCACCGATTCCTAATTGGTTCAATAACAAGCAGATAAAATTATATATAATAGCTTTCGGGTAAGTTTTTCTTTTTCTTTTTTTTTTTTTTTTTTTTTTTGTTCGAATAACAATTAATTATTCATTTTTTTTTCTTGTTGAAAACAATTTTTTAGAAATCTAATAATTTTAAAATGAAATTTAATAATAATAATAACAACAACAACAACAATTATCAGTAGATTGGTTTAAATAGACGATATTAATGACAATGATTTGGGTCGATTTTTCTTTGATATTTGGTTTGGAATTAAATTGAATTTTTGTTTTATAATTTTACAAATGGCCACTGCTTCGAATACTAATGCAGCAGCAGCACCAAATATGGTATCGGGTAGTGATAAAAAAGATGAGATTGATATTGATCCAAAATCAAAAGCTGTATTCTATAAAAAAGGCTATGAAATTCTAGCTAAAATTGGTAGCGGTGCATTTGGACAGGTAAGTGTTTGAAAAGAGAGAGAGAGAGAGAGAGAGAGAGAGAGAGAGAGAAACATTCATTAATTTAACGTTGGTTGATTAATCATTGATTTTTTTTTTGATTTTTTTTATGATTAATGAATAAACATCAGGTATATCATGCACGTAATTTTAAAAATGATATCGATTGTGCCGTCAAAGTATTGGATCTGAACGCAATGTCGAAAAAAGTTTGTGAAAAATTTTTACCACGTGAATTGTCAGCATTGATGGAAGTAAAACATCCGTATGCAATACGTGTATATGATATAATTCGTTCGAATCATCGTATCTATATATTTATGGAATTTGCCGGCAATGGTGATCTTACGTCATATGTAAAAAAGAATAAATGTCTGAAAGAGCCATTGGCTTGTTTATGGTTCACACAAGTATCTGAAGCCGTCAATTATCTACATACAGAAATTCATATGGCACATAGAGATATAAAATTGGATAATATTTTATTGGATAAAAATTTCAATTGTAAATTAACTGATTTTGGTTTCGTCGATCTGATCATGGATGATACAGATATTAATGAAGTTATTAGTCAAACATTTTGTGGTACATTACCATATTATTCACCACAAATAGCATCGAAAAAAGCATATAATCCATTCAAAGCGGATGTATGGGCCATGGGTATCGTATTGTATGCAATGTTACATAATCGATTTCCATATCATTTTAAAGATGTGAAAAAAATGGCTAAAGAACAAATGGATTATCCGGCATTTATTAAGTCACGTTTTTCACCGGAATTATCACGACCAGCACAGGATCTATTTCTACTCATATTTAATCCAAATGATTCAATACGAATATCGATGACTGAAGTATTGGCACAAGAATGGATGATGAAAAAAGGCAAATGTGAATGATGATGAAAAAAAATACACACACACACACACAATGCTCTCATTCACGATTCTTATTGAGCAAAAAAAAATTTTTTTTTTCGTAATTTTTTTCTGCTTCATTCAGATCCATATATTTATATATCAAGGTTGATTTTTGAAAATAAAATAAATTTGATTTGATTCGATTTTTTTTTTTTTTTTTTGGTTCTTTTTTTAAACTTAGACCATTCGTGTTACTAGAAAAAATAACGTTATTGTCTGAAATAAAACGGAAATGATTGTATCATTTTGAATAACATTCTCATCGATCAATGTGAAGCCAACTATGTGGCTATTGATTAGATCCAATGTTTGCGTGATCTTATTTTGTTAACAGTGGTATTTTTGATAATTTATGATAATGATGGTATTTTTTTTTTTTTGTAAAAAAATGAAACGTTAAATATGAAATTAATTGTGAGAAAAATAGAAAATGAGAGGCATGCCTCTCAGAAAAAAAAGTGATTTCGTTGCATTAATAATAAATACTCACTTTGAATTTGGTTGACAAATCGATACGATCAAAATGTTTACCCATTAATGAATAATATTGTTTATGGCTAAAATAATTATGTTTGAATAAAGTGGCGGCATTCATTGTTAATGTACCGACGACCAACATTGATTGTATGGTAAATGTAAAAAAGAATATCTTCAATGACATAATAGTTTCGGTCATAATGGTCACATATAATGCATTACAAAACAATGATATATACACCAGAAATGTGAATGATAGATATTTAGACCAAAACTCATTGATCATTCGAATTTCACTATAAAGCTTGGATTGATGGTAAAAATGTCGCCGAAACGGCCTGATCATTAACTTTCTAATGGAAAAAAAGACGTATTTAAAATTCAATCGATATCAATTTTCTGTCATCCACTAACCTTGATCGTGGTTGAAATCTTTCCAAAAATTTTTGATTCAATTTAGATTTTTCAATTAAAATCAAACAGATTATTCGAAAGTAAGCAAATAAATTGGTTGTATATACTAGACCATAATAGGCCCAAATGGCGGTGAAAAATGCCAAATTGAAATTGTAAAATGAATACCAAAAGTATGAATAATTGAATAACCAGAAATTATTTCGATATGGATCAATACTGTATAGGAAAATCGTTGCCATACAAAACAATGTAATTGGCACGGATATCAATACGATTGCTTGCATTCGAAATTCATGTCGTATTTGGCGGCTGATTCGATTGATTGAATTAGAATTTAGACCTAAAGATCGAGCAAAATTTGAATGTCGTTCATATATTTCTAAATGTTTTTGACGAGGTTCTTGACAATAATCATGATAAAGTTGCAATCTACGTTTTGTGTTATCTTCAATGCTCATGAAAGGATCATAAATCTGATGACAATATGATATTAATAAACGAAAGAAATGATAATATTTACGTCTACTGAATATCAATGCAAGATAAAGACATTGTTCGGCACCGAAATGGAGGCCAACCATTTCTGGATGTAAACGATTCGTATGAAGTAGATGAAAAATCGATCCAGTTATTGTCGTTAATATATGTTGATCATTACGAAATAAACACATTAAACCAGATCGAATGAATGCCGTTGTAAACAAAATGAATACAAACAAAAAATTCAAACTTGACAATCTATTTTCATGGCTATTTTGAATTAGCTTGTTGATCTTCATCAAAATAATTCGATTAATGATTATGGGTGGAAATAGAGGTATGACCATTCGAAATGGATAGTTTAACAATCGAATCAAATGATGTAATTTGAAATAATTCCATATTGGATGATCAGTTTTCATATTCGAAACGGATAGATTTCGAATAACTGCCGTCGAACAAATTGATGCCCGTTTCGTTAATGTTCGTATTGCATTTCGAATATTATTCAACATTTTTTATTTTGATTCGTTTTTTTTTCAATTTTTCAAATTTTCAAATTCACTTTTGTTAATTTCACTAATGATAAACTAACTGTATGTATGAAACGAATGACATTTATTATTTTGCAATTGTTTTTCAGATCCATTGGCATTGCTCAAATCTTTGTCACAAATCAATTTTTCGATCCAATTTTTCATTGTCTACTTTATGATATGATTATCGATCTGTTTTTTTTGGTCTCAGTCCAATTTAACTGTGGGAGAATTTGTTTCAGTATTTTGAATATCGATTTAACATCGATTCACGAATCATGATGGATTCAAAAGTGCCATGTCAATTTCACGATTCGAATGTATTTGTGGAAAAGTTTTTTTCCAGAAGAATACCATTGAACAAAAAACTATATGAAAAAAAAAGAAAACGTAAGTTAATTCCGTTCAACATGAAACAGAAAAATTTGTGCCTCAAATGGATTTCGATCGAAGACATTGAATTCTTTTCTCTGAGTGAATTGTGATAATGTTTTGGAGCTTAAAGTTGTAAATTATTTTTTTTTCTTCATTTTTTAGAACAAATTTTCTTTTGGTTACAGATTGTCAACTTTTTTGATCGTTTTTTTTTGCCACTGAATCCAATCGCAAGATTAGTAGTAGTAATGGGCGAGGGAGAAATTGATTAATCGCTCTCATACCATTCGTGTGACCAGAATAAACATTGTTATTGTCTGTAATAATATGAATAGAATTGTATCATTTTGAATGATTTTTCCATCCATCAATGTGAAACCAACTATATGGCTATTGATTAGGTCTAATGTTTGCGTCATCTTGTTTTTAATTTTTTTTCCGTCAAGAAGTAATAAATAATATTTTGATGATCAAATGGAACCAGGTAAATTATATTTCAAAAAAAAAATGAATAGAGTCATTATGATTGTTATTTTTTTCCACGTAACGATTTTTGAATAATGAAACGAAAAATGGAATTAAAAAGGGAAAAATTTCAATTAAAGTGAATATAATAATATGATGTATTGAATACTCACTTTGAATTTGGTTGACAAATCGATACAATCAAAATGTTTACCCATTAAAGAATAATATTTTTTATGGATAAAATAATTATGCTTGAATAAGGTGGCAGCAATAATTGTCAATATACTGACGACCAACATTGATTGTATGGTAAATGTAAAAAAGAATATCTTCAATGACATCAAAGTATCGGTCATAATGGTCACATATAATGCATTACAAAACAATGATATATACACCAGAAATGTGAATGATAAATATTTAGACCAAAATTCATTGATCATTCGAATTTCACAATAAAGCTTGGATTGATGATACAAATGTCGTCGAAACGGCATGATCATTAATTTTCTGGTGGAAAAAAAAGATGTATCAAAAATTCAATCGATATCAATTTTTTTTTCATTCACAAACCTTGATCGTGGTTGAAATCTTTCCAACAATTTTTGATTAAATTTAGATTTTTCAATTAAAATCAAACAGATTATTCGAAAGTAAGCAAATAAATTGGTTGTATATACTAGACCATAATAGGCCCAAATGGCGGTGAAAAATGCCAAATTGAAATTGTAAAATGAATACCAAAAGTATGAATAATTGAATAACCAGAAATTATTTCGATATGGATCAATACTGTATAGGAAAATCGTTGCCATACAAAACAATGTAATTGGCACGGATATCAATACGATTGCTTGCATTCGAAATTCATGTCGTATTTTGCGGCTGATTAGATCGATTGAATTAGAATGTAGACCTAAAGATCGAGCAAAATTTGAATGTCGTTCATATATTTCCAAATGAAAAATTTGTAATCGTCGTTTCTTATTATCTTCAATGTCATAAAAGGATCATAAATCTGATGACAACATGATATTAATAAACGAAAGAAATTATAATATTTTTCGCTGCTGAATATTAATGCCAGGTAAAGACATTGTTCAGCACCGAAATGGAAAGCAACCATTTCTGGATGTAAACGATTCGTATGAAGTAGATGAAAAATCGATCCAGTTATTGTCGTTATTATATGTTGATCATTACGAAATAAACACATTGAACCAGCTCGAATAAATGACGATGTAAACAATGTAAATACAAACAAAAAATTTAAACTTGAAAATCTTTTCACCTGGCTATTCTGAACTAGTCTGTTGATTTTCATCAATGTAATTCGATTTATGATGATGGGTGGAAATAGAGGTATGGCCATTCGAAATGGATAGTTTAACATTCGAATCAAATGATGTAATTTAAAAGAATTCATTTTTGATCGATGATTGATATTCATTTTAGAATTCATTTCTGCAAATGATTTTCGTTTTCAAACACAAGGTTTGTATCACTTTTTGATTGTTATCATTCAATATTTTATACTCGTTTTTTTTCGCTCAGCAAAAATTTAAATTCACTCCAGGAATTTTGTAAATGATGAATGAATAAATGGAAACCAAATTTGACTTTTTTTTGTTTCCAATTCCATTGAATCATAATGATGATGATGATTGATGAATATTTTTGCCTTAATCTATACACACATATGATGAACGAATCTAACTTTTTCATTTTCAATGTTAATTTATGTTTTTGCATTATCGATTCATTTTGTTCACAAACATTGATTCTTGGAAAATGTTTTTGTTTTCTGTTTATTTGAATATATAAATCAACATTTCAACTAATCAATCGCGTAAACCTTGGTTACAATAGATTCATGTCACTGTGTCGTACAATCATCATCATCATCATCATCGAATCATTTGAACCAATCGAAAAGTAAAAGTTTGATCGTAAAATCGAATTTCTCATCAACAATAATTACAAATAACAAAAAAGTTTGTCACACTTTCTTTTTATATTTATTATCTTATTGTTCATAAAAAACATTTATTTTTCCTTCAATATTTAGCTTATTATTATGGTAATAAAAAAAAATGAAATTATATCATCACATGAAAAGCTCCCCCCCCACCGTCACCATCTGAATTTTATGTGAAAAAAAACTTTTTTTTCTGTTTTGTTTTTAAAATTTTCGTCACTATTTTTAGAAATCTATCAATAATTTTTTTTTGTTGGTATGTATGTTATTGTTTTGTTTTGTTTTGTTTTTCGTTTATTTTAAGCTTCTTTAAGCATCTTAATAATGATCGGTATCAATGTTTTGTATTGATGTTGTCCAATAGGTTCATTAGAATCCATAATTGCTTTCAATTCTGTCCATGTTGTTTGGTCATATTTTGCATCACATTTACCAATATCCGATAATTCTTTACACATTAATTCCATATTCTGTCCAACAGCTGCTTCAATCATTTCATTAAAATAATCTGCAGAATCACCACCACAACCAGCTTGAATTGTATCGATAATACATTTACGGAAATAATGTGAACCACAACATCCACCACCTAACCGTAATGATTTGTCTATAGTTGATACACGTTCCATCATCGCGATATGTCGATTTACACAGTTACGAATTGGTGCTGCTTTAGTATCATCATGAAAACATTGAATATGTCTGGCGAATTCGGTTCGTTCACCCGGATCAGCACAACGATGATTAATACCATCGGTAAGATCGGTTATCACTTTGACCAATATAGCTTTAATTGATCCTTTTGCACATTCTTTTGCTTCATCGTTCAAACATTTTAAACCGGATTGTGTATTACTGAAAAATGGTGGAAACAAAGGAAAAAAAAATCATTCAATTCGAATTGTTGGAAAAGAAGCTTACCTGCATAAAGTTTGTACTTCTTGATCATTGGTCGGTATTGGAATCGATGGATTCGAAATAATATCGAATGAATATGCACATTCATCCAATTCTTCAATAGTTCGACATGACCAGCCAACTTTTAACAATGATATGATTATAGCCAATATGGTTATGTATTTCATATTTTCGGGAATTTTTTTTTTCGTTTGAATTTGAAAACAGTGGACGACTACTAGAAAAAAAAATGAATACAATGTCACGGTCATCATCAATTTATATAAGAATTCAACGAGAAAGTACAAATCAATTAATAAGATGATGATGAAGAGAAATTCAAGTTTTCACAAAAAAAAATTTACATTGTTAATGACCATAATTAAAAAAAAAAATGAAAAGATGATGAAAATGGGCAATCGATCAGAAACATTTAATTATTTCAATCATTCGGCTATGAATTCCTTGATACGCCCCCACATTATTTTCATGAATCGAGAAAAGGAACTTTTTTTTCTTTTCAATTTTTTTTTGTTGAAAATCATCATTATTCATTTTTTTTTTGAAACATTTTTTTTTTATTTTGGATAATTATAGATTAAGTTAATCAAAATAAAAACGAAACGCATTTAATGTATTAATTTTTCACCATCATCATCGTTAATCGTTAATAGTTATGGATGTCGATAATAACGTTGCTCTAAACGATGCAATTGTTCTTCGAATTTTTTATCCTGTTCCAATTGTCTACGACGATGATTATTGTATATCTGTTGGATACGTTGTCGTAATTGATTACTGGATGATTTTAATTGTTCAGTAAATCGGTCACATTGTTGTCGAGAATATTCTGGTAATTTTATCGGACCAGTATATGATGACGATGATGATGTTTGATTTTTGGACAATTCTTTTTTAATCAATATTGGAACATGTTTCTGTTGTTTTTGTTTACTAATTGTTGGTGATTGAATTTTCGTTGTTTTAGTAAATAATCCAAACTCTATCTGTGGTAAATGTGTCTTAGGAATAAGACGTTCAAAAATTGATGGCCGTGGTCTTGTTAATGTTGGTTGTTCCAATATCTCATCGAAAATCTGTTTGATTTCTTGTAAAGGATTATCAATTGTCATTATGGTATTATTATTCTCATCATTATTATCATCATTGATACCAAATGAAAATGAATCAATTAAATTATCATAATCGATAATTTTTGTTTTATTCATATCCATTGTTGTTTTGGAACCACGTTGAATAATTGCCGTTTTCATTGATGGTGTATGACGTAATAGTGGCCAATCATAATCATCAACATCAACATCAACATCAACATTGTCATCATCATCGTCATCATAATTATTTTCTAATTGAATACGAGTCAATGAATTTGAATCATTATCAACGATATCCCACACTAGTTGTCGATTATTTCGTTTTATTATTCGATCATTATGATCATCATCATTATCATTATCATTAGGATTTTTTGATAAAGACATTTTCAAAAAAAAAAAAAAACAAACTAACGAAAAAAATAAAAACTCAAATTCCCAAAAAACCACACACTTTTCTTTATTTTTATAGACAAATATGAAAAAATTTTTATTTATTCAATTAAAATTCATTATAAAATCAAGTGTGTGTGTGTGTTTGTGTAAAAAAACAATAATTGATTGTAATAAAATAAAATTCATTAATAATTAGAATTCATGATGATTATAGAATTGAAAAAAAAATAAAATAAAAACAAGACATGCAAATTCGTTGATGATAATAATTGATAAGTAAAAGAAAAAATTGATTATAACAGTGGTTCTAATTCGGACCAATTTTGTCCATGTGATATTTTTACTGGCAATACCACTCGTAAATAATTGCCAACCATTTCCATTTGTCGTTTTAAACATGATCCAAATTGTTCAAGTTGATCTCGTCGTACCTGATACATTAATTCATCATACATTTGTAATACAAAACGTACATCAAAACATTGTTGATCGATCTGTTTCTGTACAGCAATCATTGCAATTTTGATGATATCAGCTGCTGATCCTTGAATTTTTGTATTCAATGCTTGTCTACATGCTCGTGATGATTCAACAGATTTTGGTGACACTATTGCCGATAATTGCCGTCGACGGCCGGCAATCGTTTCGACATAACGTTTTTGTCGACAATTATCAATAGTTTTCGTTATAAATTCATTTAAACGATTATATCGTTGAAAAAATGATTGTTTATATTCGGCAGCTTCTTCACGTGTAATTTCTAATTTCTGTGCCAATGATTCATCACCCATACCATAAATGATTCCATAACAGATTTGTTTTGCTTGTTGTCTTGTTTCATAATCTACTTGATCTATGGATATTTGTTTCCAACTAGCAGCTATTGATTTGAATACATCCACATCAATATTATTCAATACTTTAACGAGATTAGTATCTTTAGAAAAATGTGCCAGAATACGTAATTCAAGTTGGCAATAATCAGCTGTTACTAATTCATAATTATCAGGTGATATAATCATTCTTCGTATATGGATTAAAGTAGATTTAACATCGTCGTTTTTGATGGCATCATTCAGATGTGATTTGATTTCAAAATCATTATCTAAATTAATAAGATTTGGATCATACATTGCTATACGACCAGTTGCTGTCCATTCACAGCAATTACCATAGATAAATGAATCATTATTTCGGAGATGCCAATGTCGATTGATTGTCATTATGGAATTCGTGAGGGCATGATTCAATCGACGCCATTCAATTATCATTGTTGGTAGATGTGATTTTTTTCCAACTGATTCTTGTAGACGCATTAAGGCCATTTTGCTTGTACTTGGTTTTCTCGTTACAGGCGTTATTTTGGGCAATGAAGTTTTCGTTGACAAACGTTTTGAACTTGAACCAGGACTTGAAGTAGTAACATTAAAATATGATGATATTAGACCCATTTCTTGTGAATATAGAATTTTGGCTATTTGATCAGGACTATTTAGATTAAATGAACGACCAACTGTTGCAAAGATTTTCGTTTCAATTCGAGAAATTAAATCCTGAATCGTATCTTCCAATTGATTCATGTATTCACGATCAACTTTTGTTGGATTTGATTCCATCACTGATATACAAATTCTTGATGGAATTTCAATTAATCGATAACTTTTATAAAGATTTTGTTCACGTAATCGTATCAATAAACCATAAACAAGATTGAAAAGAATTAAAATTTTCAATAAATAATCAACATCTTGTAGACTTTGACAACCAAATGGATAACGTTTTGTATTGATTAAAATTTGACGATACTTGTCAATACGGTTAAAATAGTCGATATCCAATTGATGATTCATTGCCCATTTGGGTAGATCTTTTATACGAATTGAATCAATATTATATTGTTGTGATTCCGGATCTAATAACCATGTAGCTACTGTTGCATCATTCCATTCGATACGATATGATATGAATGTCCAATCAAAATTAAATACATCATAAAAACATCGAACAGCCTGTTTAACATCATGACATACGAAACGTATTGTATTTGTCGATTCTGTACCTAAAACTACATTCGACAAATGTGTGAACCAATTTTGTCGTAAAAATTCCAATGCTTCATGACCATTTATGTAGTATATTTGTTTTTGATTCAATTTGGTTACATATAAACCAACAAGATAAAGATCGGGTGAATTTCGTAATCGAAAACCTAATGGTTCATCAGATGGTTGTTGTTGTGTGGACAAACATTGATCACCTGGTTTCAATACAATCATTGTACGTTGTTTATTTTGATTTTTCCGTTGTTCGAAACGAAAATATAATGCCACTATTTGATTGTTATCATTTTCAGGAAAGATTCTTGCCAGAAAATCTTGACAACTTTGGCCATTTTCAATTGTGATTAATTCAAAATTATCCACAGTAACATTGGATTCATGCAACAATGGTGGATTAATTATTTCATTATCGGCTAATGATTGAAGAAATCGGTCTGCTTCATCCTTACTTTCAATAGTATTCACTGATGATGATTGTGAATGTGATTCCGGATCTTCGGATGAATCTTGTTGCTCCTGCTGTTCCAACATCTGTAATAATTCAATATCTGCATCTATTGACATGGTCGACATTGATAATGATTTCGATGATTCCGGCATCATTACGGTTTTATTCGTTCCCTGATCAACTTTTGTTTTCGAAATAATTAATGATAATCCTTCAAGTAGCTCATCATCATCTTCATCATCGAAAAATGTTGACGTATCTGATTTCGGTGACGATGGTTGTATCGAATTTGATTGTGGTTGTTTATTAGCATTTGGTGTGGAAGAACTGGGCAATGATGAACCTGAACTAGAATCTTAAATCAACAAATGAAAAAAAATAAAAAACAATGGTAAGTATTACAAGACAAAAAAATTTATTTTCAAAATAAGGACTATAATTTTTTTTTAATTTATAGGAACAAAGATGATTGATAAAAAAAATTTCGTATCAGATCTAACCTTCTTCAATGGGAACTTCAATATAATCATTGCTGGTAAGTGAATGATCAGTTTTGATTCGTTTATTATTGCCGTCTGGTTCCATCATATCCATTGATTCATTACTTCGTTGAATTTTTAATGTTGGTTTGGAAAATTCCTGCTCTTTTTCTTGTTCTAGTGGTGGTTGATCATCATTGACGATTGAAGCTGGTGAATTAACTGTAGATCCACTTTCAATTTCATTATCGAATGAAATTTTTTGCCCAATCTCTTTTTCTTTCAATATACGGGCTTCTTTGATGATCATTTTTGATAATTCGGCTATTGTTATAGTACAATCTAATGTTGAAAGATAAATTCGTGCCTCATTTGGATCATTATTGCCATCAGGTATTAAATCTTTCGATGTCATCAATGCAATTTCAATATCTTTCGGTTTCAATTGTATTAACGATGAAATATCTTCATAACCTTTACTATGCAATTGTCGAGCAATCATCGAATTTATACATGGAATTCGTACTAAATCAATGAGGTCAAGTTGAACACCAAATGAAAGTCGTGGTTGAAATTCTTCAAATAATTTGGCCAGTGTTTTCCATTCTAGCCGTTGACAAAATGTTGATAACATACCGGCAAAAGTGGATGCTTGTTGTTGCAATGACTGAAGAATTCCTTTATCGAGATTATATTTTTGTTGTACTTTCCACATCGGCACTTCTTCAATCAATTCAAAAAGAGCCAAACTTGCATAAAAACGACGATGAATTTGAGCTTGTGTAGATGTCTTCATGCCAGATGTTGATACCTGAATACAGATAAAATGTTCACTTATACCAATCAATTTAGCTATATGCCTAGTGTTTTTATCCCATCGTTCATAAAGATTTAAATAATGATGCCAATCAATATCGGGAAGCTGATTTATAATATAAACTGGTGTAGTTTGATATACCAGATGTAAATCAGTCAACAATGATAATTTTGTTCGGAAACGTTTTAATTCTTCATAAATGAATTGGCCATCAGATGGTGATACACCTGAACTTATAACAGCTCGACCAAGATCAGTGACATTAATTCGTGAATCATCCGATTTTGCTTCACTATTATTCGCTTCAGATGAATGAATATAGATGAATTCATAAGTTTTTAATTTATCCAATACCATTCGTATACATTCATTAATTATTTCATCCTTTTCCATATTTGTTTGAGATCCCAATAAATTCAATGGACAATTACGAAAAAAAGTACAGCCAAGATAAACGTGAATATCATCGATATTTTTGACCATTTCATTTGCAATGACTTCAAGTACAGCACGTAAAAGTTGATCATTTAATACTGGTTGCCATTTTATATTTGAAGAAGTTGGAATTTGTTCCACACTAGTTGTCGCAGATGATTTGTTATTATTCAATTTTTGTATCGTAATAAGATTTGATTTAATTGATTGCATTTTTGTCGAAATAAGCCGACGAGCCATATTGATATCTTTGTCAGCACAGAAAATAAAACTTTCGCCCAATGTATCGATACCTTTACGTCCAGCACGGCCAATCATTTGACGATAATTACCAACGGCCAATAGCTTATTTGAATAATCTAATGGTGATGTAATCATTACACGTCTTGCTGGTAGATTAACACCGGCTGAAAGTGTTGTTGTACAACAAAGTATCCTTAATGTACCATCACGAAAACCTTGTTCAACTGTACCACGTTCTTCCATTGTCATACCGGCATGATGGAAATGCACAACCAAATTTCAATACACGTTCAAGATTTGGATCAAAACCAGAAGATGATCGTTTCAATGTGTTTATAAGCGAAACTGATCGTTGATAGGATAGGATCTGATCGGAATGGATACTGTTGCGAATATTACGTTCAAAATCATTCTGTGGAATTCGATCTTTCTGGCCAATGCTGAATATATTGGAAGCGATACTTTTCGCCATTGATTCACACATTGATCGTGTTGGACAGAATATCAATGTGGAGAAACCTTGAGCCAATGTTTCAATGGCCATGTAAATCAACGATTGTGAAAAGGCTGTATTTAATTTCAATAGATTACAATCAATTGTCTTTAAAGGTATACACTCGATTTCTCCATTGTTGTCATTATTACTGAGACCACTTGAGACAACTGTTGATTGTAATGAACTAAACTGTGTGTCTGGTTGAATTGAATTTGTCGAAACTTTGAGAATTTCATTGCCAACAACAACATGTTCATTTAACGGTACTGGTCGATAATCGGTAACAAAAAATTCAGCATCTAACCATTTGGCGATATCATTAAGATTCGGTATTGTTGCTGACATGCCGATAATTTGTAACTGACGAAGATCGATATCTGGATTTGATTTCATGTGTATCAATTTGGATAACAATAATTCGAGAATATAACCTCTTGATGTGTCACCAATCATATGTAATTCATCAACAATAATGAGGCCAATTTCAGCAATTTTTTTTTCTTCAATCAGTCTGTTGACCATATTGTTTGCCTTTTCTATCGTACATACAGCTGCATCGACTCGTTGTAAACCTCCACGAGGATTTGTTTGTCCCGCAAAAGAATCTATTCGTAAACCAAGGCGTCGAAATACTTGTTTTAAACTTTGAACTTTTTCCACAGATATCGATACAAATGGCAATATGATTATGGCTTTTTTACGTCTTTCCAACAATGTTTTGAATAGAACAATATCGGCAACCATTGTTTTACCGGCACTAGTTGGCGCAGAATATACAAGATTTTTTTGATCATCCAGTACACCCGGTAATTCAAGACATTCAACTTGCCAGTCAAAAAAACGGCTTATACTCTTTTGGCCATAATGATGTAATATTGGTTCGGGTAAACCCCAATTTCGTAGCTGATTCTTATCGACTGGCGTTTTATTTTGAGATTCTTGATAAAATTGTTGATTTAATGAGATATTTGAACAATTTTTTTGCTGCCAAAATAGTCGACCATTTTTCATCATTGAAATCGACGATCGTTTGGCCTTTGTTTTGTTTTTCATCGGTGGTACCATGATTGTTGACAATATAACAATAATAATTCATATATACTTTACAATAAATATATGACGGTAATAGTGTAAGATAAAGTTACTTTTGTTGTTATTTTTTTTTCGTTTTTTGTTTTGAAATTTTTAAAAATCACAGAAAAAATTGAATTTAATTCGAACGTTGTAAAAAAAAGAAACCATATGATTATGTGTAGTGGTAGTGGTTGGTATTAAATTTTTGAAATTTAAATCTACATCATTATTCTGTACCACTACCTTCTGAACTTTATTTGGTCTGATGGATCTGTTCATAAGTGACGTTTTTTCGTGGGGAAAAAAATTTAAAAATTTCTTGTATGAAATTCCAATTGAAAATACTTTTATTTTTATTGAATTTTTTTTCCAGAAAACATTGAATACTAGAAAATACCAGATAAATAGGCAGGCAGACAGATATAAGTAGCAGGACAAAAATGATCACAATCAGAATTCGAAATTTAAAATTTCATCAAAGACCATCGTTTACCTATATAGTGATTGGAATATAAATTGAATTGAATTTAATAAATGGAAAACTGAAATAAATTGAAACTTGAAATTGCAATTGAGTAATTTTTCAGGAATTTTATTCCAGAGTATTATAGTACAACATTGGTTTATCATTCAACAATAGAGGTGTGTTTACCTTGTTTGTTGTTGTTTGATTTTCTAGATCCATTGGCTCAGAACTTGTCATATTATTAGTATTTGGATTTGGATTTTCATTTGAATAATTTTTCAATAATTTACGATATGTACGATCCATTGCAATTGCACCGATAGGTGCTGTCATCAGAATGGATAATACGGCTAATGTTAATACGATTTGTGCACGACCAATATCATCGTTAGTTTGTGCTAGATCCAATGCTACTGGACCCATTGCAGCTTGAATTGTAGCTTTTGGTAGCCATGATATGGCCATAAATAAACGTTCTTTTCGATCAAATTGACCATAAGTAACCAGATAAGCTACAATCATACGAATTATGACTGCAATCAAAATGATTACAATGCCACCAAATAAAACGGACGTATCTAATTTTCTTAGACGAACACTAAAACCAATTAAACAGAAAAGAAAATTTTCGAAAACCACCCACAAGATACGAAATGATTCACGGCTTAATTGACCAAGATTATTTTGACGCCATCTAATTGATGCCACAAATGGTGCGGTTAAAATAGCCAATGGGCCAATTGATTTCAAATTAGCCTGTTGTGAACCAAACCAAATAAACAATGAAGTTGTGGCAAGTAAAATGAAACGATGAATTTCAAATCGTTCAGCTGATTTTTTACGATCATATCGTTCAGGAATATACCATAGAATGATGCCAACAATTAAACCATAAATAATACCGGCCAATGCTTCTAATGGACCACGAACGATGGTCAATATCATTTGTGAAATGTTCGAACCACCATCACCATTATTGATGGCAAAACTAAGACATACACTAACACCAGTGATTGCGAATACATTATCCACACTTGCTGATGCAATCAACAATGTTGGAATACCATTTCGAATGCCATAATTCTGTTCTTGAATTATAACCATACTCGGTACGACAACGGCTGGTGATACTGATCCAATGACAAAACCAAGCATCAATGACCAACTGAGATTAAAACCAAACCAAATCCATGAAAGTAATGTAACAATTAATGCTTCAACAATTGATGGTAACAATGAAAGTCTGGCACATACTGATGATAATGTTCGTATTGCTTGTGGATCCAGATTTAAACCAGCACGAATCAAAATAATAATCAATGCTAATGATCGTGTGGTCGATGTTAATGTTGGATCCATTTCATTGTCAATAATATTACCATGAAGAAAACCGGCAACAAGCATACCGAATAATGGTGGTAATCCAATTTTTTCTGATAATAAACCTAAAAAATGTGCACCAACAAACAATATAACCATATTGAATAGATCACCATCAGGTGGAAGAGATTTTGCCGGTAATATGATCAATAAATTCAAATATATCATAGTGATTGTTAATAATTTCCATGTAAATAATGGACAATGTTTATGTATAAATTGAATGATCATTTTGTATGAAGAATTTGAAAAATTTTGTCAACAACAAAACAAAACAAAAAAAAAACTGAAAAATTCGATTCAAAACAAAAACAATTGTCTTCTTTGGATAATATGTGTTCGATTCTGAATGTACGTATCACGATTTATTTGAATTTGGTATAATCCGGTTGGTTTCAAATTATTATCGTCGATAAAAATTATCATCACACACACACATCATCATTATACACATAGTGGCAAAACAATGGCATACCATTGTTCATCATCATCATCATTATCGATAATTTAAAAACCTTTGGATCATCATAAATTGTGTTTGTGTGTGTGTATATTTGTAAAATAGTAAGTCATAAAATTTTGCTTGAAATTTTTTTTTTCTGTTTTTATCATCATCATCATTTAGTGAATATATAATAATAATAAATTAGCCAATTAATTGTTTGTTGTTGTTGTTGTTTTTTTTTTTTTTTTTTTTTGCTTAGATACGATACATTAATTTTGGTGGAAGAAAACGATTCCTTGCTATACGTAAACGTTGTTTGTTAATATATGCAAGATCACTAAGAAATAATAATAAAAATATGAAATAAATTGCACTTGATATCATTTGTAGGAAATTATCTTCAGATTTGGTTTTTGTCCAAAAATAAAATGCCGATAAAACATCGAATGCACCGAACAATGAACAAATAATGGTTAAATGATAATGTTCTTTAATAACAGCCACCAAGCTTAACATTCCGGCTAATAGCCAAATAATATTGACAGCTAATTCGGTTGCAGCAAACTAATTAAATGTATAAAATGATTAATGATTTTTCTCAAAAAAACAAAAAAATTTTACCTTTTTATCCGTCAATGATGAACCAATTCCATCATTATCACCAGGTAGCTGTGGTTGTAGTTGTTGTTCGTTGTCATCATTCGAACAATCGGAAACTCTATCATCATCGTCATCATCATCCTCATCATTTGTATTCGATATATCGATAGTATTCGTATTGTTATTCAATGATAATGGTGGATCATAATTTTCATTCTCATCATTATTATCATGATAATTTTGATTATCAATATACAAATCACGACTATTATTATTATGATTAACATTGTTATTGAGATCGATATCAAAATGATCTGATAATGATAATGGATCAATTAATTTTGGCATCTGTCTATCGGCAATAATAACAATAATAATAGTGACCATAATAAGCATTAGATCGATAGATATAATTGTAACCAATGTTGATTTTTTACAATTATAATATGATGGATAACGTACGACAGGTGGATTTATAATCATCATTGTTGTTGTTGTTAGTGTTGAAGATTTTTTCACTTTTTCATTGAAAAAAATCATCGACAAAAGAATCATATGAATGAATCAAATTTAAGACAGGAAAAAAAACTCTCACCAACCGCAATTCAATATAACTACATTGGAATTGAAAAGAAACAAACAAAAAACAAAAAAAAAAGATTTCAATTTTCCGACGACGACGACAACGACGACGACGAAGACAACGACTATGTGACTGTGTGATTCAGATGATTATTAGTGATGATGATGATGATGGTGGTGGTGATCATGGTGGTTGAGGATTTTTTTTTCTTTATCACTCGAATTTATTTGATGTGTGTGTGTGTGTGTACGTATGGGCGATAAGATTTCGAATGTTTTGAATTGCAAATTTTTTTTTGTCTTCA
This sequence comes from Dermatophagoides farinae, assembly GCF_024713945.1. Classification (NCBI taxonomy): domain Eukaryota; kingdom Metazoa; phylum Arthropoda; class Arachnida; order Sarcoptiformes; family Pyroglyphidae; genus Dermatophagoides; species Dermatophagoides farinae. The sequence continues at coordinate 4,055,320 of NC_134682.1, forward strand.
TCTTCTTTTTCACTTCACACACACGCATACACACACACACACTTTAACAACACCATCAAATTATTACCAACCAACCTAATATATAAATCAATGTCAATGCTATGTTGATTGATCATTAATTTGATAATGATTATCAAATAATCATCATCATCATTATTATCATCAACGTCATTATGATTTGATGGTACCAATTTATTTATTCACACACACACACATACTGTTGTTCACTGTTCTATATATATATGTAAACAATTTCCGTTTGATTTTAATACCTAGAAAAATCGTATGTAATCACCATCATCATCAAAAACAATGAAACAAAAATAAACGAACAAAATATTAAAACAAAAATTATGCTACCGAAAAATGACGATGATAAAAATTTGATCAATTCAATTCAATCAGCAAATGAAAAAAAAACAAAAAATCATTTCATTCTCATTCAAAAATTTTCCATTCTACAAAATTCATAATCTTATTTATATACATACATGTGTGTGTGTGCGTGTAATTATTAACAATATCGAAATGACGAACATCAACATTACATATACATTGATTGATTTGAATCGATCGATTGGTTTTTTTTCATTTGATTCTAATCATTCGAACCAGAAAAAAAATATATTATAAATCTAATCGATTTGAAAAAAAATCTAATCATCAATGAATAGAATGGGTTCAAATTTCAAAAAATTACAATTGCAATTTTTTTTTATTATTATTATTCATAAATGATTGAATGGTAATTGAAAATTAACAAATTATCATCATCACCAACATCACATCATCAATATTCAAAGCTATTAAAAGTATCATTAATCGATTGATCATGTTGATCATTTTCAGTTTTGAAATCAAAATCATTATCCACTGTTTGTAATATTGATTCAGAATGTTGTTGATCGGCAATAGTATTATCGCTACAGAATCGATTTTTATGTGTAATACACACTTGGATAAATTGATTATATATTTCACAATTAAATTCTTTTGATTCATCACGATCAAAATGTGTAAAACTTTGACATTCAAATTTACTACCACCACGTACAATACCGTATGCTTCGATCAATTGTTCCGGTTCAAGTATAAAGGTGAGCTAGAAACAAAACAAAAAAAAAAATTACCAAAAAAATTCATTTCGAAATGGAAACCAAAAAATTTACCGGTTGAAGCAACATAACCTGTACGTATACACCATCAGTAGTTTTGATGACGATTCGTTTATTTTCACCTTCAAGCTATTTCGACGACGAGAAAAAAAACATACAATTGAATTTTCGAAAAAGTATTATAAAAACGAAATACTCACTCGTTGAACGAAACCCATAATAATGACCAATGAATTCTGAAAATTATTCATCATAGCTCCATTGATTCGAACAGCATGATGATCAACTTTATCAGTTAATGTGTCCATATCTTCAATATTTATAACCATTTCAAAACAAACAAGCAAAAAAAAAATGAAATTCTGACAATTTTTGTTACGCTGATGAAAGAACGTAAAAATCCACAACACAATGAGTGAACAAAAAGCGCGAAAACGAAAACAAGATTTGACTCACCTATTTACACATCAACCGTTTGATGATGTTAAAATGGATGGATATAACAAAAAAAAAAGAAAAAAAAATTGAAATTGATCCAAATTCGATCAAGTTCCGTTTTTTAATATGATGAAACAAAAAAATTTTGAATGGATCATTTTGATTAAGTTATTTTCCAACGGAAATCGAAACTAAATGAAATCAAAAAAAAAAATTCTGTTTGTCATCATCACTATCACTATGTGATAGGTTTTTTTTAGGTCGCTTTCTCTTTGGTTCTCAATTTTTTTTCTGTTTCGTCAAATTGCACATCGAGGTCATCGTTATGACCAATGATAAAAGAGCCTGAAACTATTCCTGTGGACACACATGCTTTCCAGGTAATCATCATCCATTCACCATGATATGGCTGTTCACATTCTTGTAAATTTCCACCCCCGCCCCCTCCCAATGTAATGATGATCAACACCACATCGCTATCATAAAATTTCAATCTATTTGATGGGGATTTTTATTTGTTTGTTTGTTTGTTTCACTTTTCATTCGTCATCGAATCAAGACTGAATCATAAATAAACAAAGGTAAAACATGATAATGATGATCAATCGATGAAAACTGGATTTTTTATCCCGAAAACATCAATTTTTAATCTCGGTTTTGTTTTTCTCGTTGTTGACTAACTATAGTGGTGACTTGCCGCCGTCGTCAAACAAGTTAAAATTTTACTCTCACTTGGAATTTTTTTTTTCGTTAAATACAAAAAATCGAATGCTCTCTTGATGGGACCTTTTTTCTCTATTTTCTCTCTCTCTCTCTCTCTCTCTCTTTCTATGGCTATTTATTACACTGTTTGACCAGAAATATTTTTTTTTTCGACATGAAAAATCCCAATTTATCTATCTATCCATTTATCTATATCTAAATCGTATTGATTGAATCAATAATGGAAAAACGATTGATCAAAGCCACATGCAATCATCGTCGTATATCGTGTCTGGTTTGTCTTCAACACCACCACCAACAACAACAACAACAACCCGAAGATTTTCATCTTCATTGTTTTTGATTTTAGCATAAATGCTCAATGCTCAATGTTCATCATCATCATCATCATGCTAATACCATCATCAACGTCATTAAATCGACGGCCAATATCCGTTTGTCTATTGATCATTGCCATTTGTTGTTGTCATTGTCAAATATCGGCTCAACTTTTTCTTCCAAAACGGCCATGTGAGATTTTTTTTTTCTAAAAAAATTTTTTTTTTTATTCAATTTCTAATCATATATAATAAATTAGGGCTATTACCAAATCGTATTAATACGACAGCCATTAGTAATGTTATTGCTAATATATCGAATGTAACATCATCATCATCATCATCTTTACCTGGTGCTGGTACATCATCTAATCATTGTTTAACACCTTATGGTACTCCGGGTGAATGTACAGATATTAGAAAATGTTTCTATCTAATACTTGATCTCACTATTTTACGACAATCGGTCTGTTTTCGTAATTTAATTATTCCTGGTGTTTGTTGTCCATTAGAAGGTGTTGATGGTATACGGCCATTTGTAAGTAGTTTTAATATTGTAAATTATCAATCGATTTGATTTATGTAATTTGATTTGTTCCATCACCATTATCATATAGAGACCAGTTAATTCAACAAAACCATCATCATCATCATCAATAGTCCGTCCACCAGATACCAGCACCGTTGAACCAATATTTATACCATCATCGACTACAACTACCTCTACTGCTACTTCCGTAACATTAACCACAACGGCTATGACTACGACATCAACAACAACAACATCGAAACCATTTCAACAGAATCGTCCATTATGGAATTCAAAAACGACGACGACAACAAAAGCACCATCAACACATCAGACAACATCTACGACAACAGAACTACCAATGACGACAAGACTACCTTCACTATATCCTCCATTATCAAATGATTCATCGTCATTATTTCCAGATGATATATGTGGATTAGCTGGACGTGATGCAAGAATTGTTGGCGGTGAAGATTCATTATCAGGGCAATGGCCTTGGGCTGTAAGTTTTAAACAAAAAAAAAATTTCATACGATGACAACTAAAATGTCTTGTCTTGTATTCTGCGTAGGTGGCGATATTTTTATCTTCAAAAGGAATTAGTAAATATTGGTGTGGAGGAGCACTTATCAATCGAAATCATGTGAGTGAAATCAAATCAAGAGTGGGTAATAAATTCATTCACCTTAACAACAATCTATATTCTTTACACATAGATTATAACAGCAGCACATTGCCTTTCCGATCAACGTGGTCAACTATATCCACGTGAAAATCTTCTTGTCAAATTGGGCATGCATGATCTAAATAATAATGATTATGAAATGGATAGACAAACATTTAATGTTGTATCCATTTTACAACATCCAGAATTCAAACGAAATGGTTTCTACAATGATCTCTGTCTATTACGATTAGATCATGATGTACGTCTTGTGCCGGAATCTGTTTGGCCTATTTGTTTACCAGATACAACTATTCGTTCACGTAATCTTGTTGGCTATATGGCCACTGTAATTGGTTGGGGTACAACCAAATATGGTGGCCAACAAAGTGGTCTATTACAACAGGTATCATTACCTGTTTGGGATAACCATGACTGTGATAAACGTTATTTTCAACCAATCAATAAAAATTTTCTTTGTGCTGGTTTTGTTGAAGGTGGTAAAGATGCTTGTCAGGTATGTGTGATATATATGAAAAAAAATTCATCCAAAATATGAATATGATGAACTGATAAATTTTAACCCGTTCTACCCACACGCACACACATAGGGAGATTCAGGAAGCCCTTTAATGTTACCAGATAATAATCGACGATGGACAATCATAGGTATTGTTTCATTTGGTAATCGTTGTGCACAGGCTGGCTATCCAGGTGTCTATACAAGGTTTGTCGAAAGAAAATCTATTTTGTCTTTATCTTAATTTTATTGTTTCTTATATTCATATAGAGTTACCGAATACATTGATTGGATTCGATCAAATGTGTGATTTTTAAATTTTGAATGAAATTTTTTTTTTCTTATAAATTTCTGGTTCTTTCTGGTTTTTTCAAATGTGGTTGGGTGGTATATATTATATATTTATTATTGACAAAAACATACATACACAAACACACGGAGAGAAATCTCTGAAAAAAAATGTTATTGCCAAAAAAAAAAAAATTTTCTTTTCTGCCATTATTTATCCTGATCTTTTGTTATGATAATTGATAAATCATTATTTTTATGACTACTAGATCGATTAATCATCATATTCTTTGATTTACCAGCCATTGATGATTTATTTGCCATTATTTCTACATTGGATTTTGGTTGTGCATCAGATAATGTAATGCCAGAATATTCACCAAGATTAATAGCTTTACAATTGATCCAATCATTTTCTGATTGTTGTTTAGATATTGATTGACTATTTTGTTGATGTTGTTGTTGCTGCTGCTGTTTTTGATCGAATATCTGATTAATGAATCGATTAATATTTGGATCAATATCTGATGATGATGATGATGTTTGACTATTACTACTATTACAGCCGGTTGTAGAAATAGGAGTTTTATAATCTATAAATGTTGATTTTAATCCACCACCACCACCACCACCACTACTACTACTGGTTATAATTAAAGATTTTTTATTCGAACATTTACGTGAACTTTTTGATGATGATGATGATGATGATGAAGAATTATTCAATGTTCGATGATCAGATGATTTTTTCAACATTTCATTCATTGTCAAATGATTCAATTTTCTTGATTAAAATTGAAAAAATTGCTCTATATTTATTATCGGTATGTGTGTGTGTATGTGTACTTAACATTTTTATTTTATATATTAAATTAAATCGTGTGAAATTAATTCGATTCAATTTAATTTTCAAAATTTAATTCATTTGATTGATGATAATGATGATGATGAAGAAAACAATGGTATGTGTGATTCTATAATGAGAAAATTCGAATCGAATGTATTTTTTCCATTGGTTAAGGTTAATGTACGCCCACACATGTGTGTAATCGAAAAAAAAATACGTAGATGATTTCATTTCATTTGGCATTATCACCACCACCACCACCACCACACCGTCAGAGCAACGAGAATCGTCAATTTAAATAATCATCAAATCAATCAAGGTATCACTGTACGATCATATATGCGTATTTGGTAGCTAAAAAAAAAAAAAAAAAAAAAAAAATTTTTTTTTGTTTCTATTTTGCTTTGCTCGTTGCTCGTTGATTACATTGAAGACATTGACATTGGAAATTTCTTATTTTCAAAAATTTTTCTTGCCAATAAAATTCGTAGAATAACATCATTAGATTCTGTGTGTTGTGTGTGTTTATTATGAAAATTTGTTTTCATCGTCGAACTAAACAAAACAAAACAAAACAAAACAAACAATTTCACAAATTGCAATTACCCAATTATATTAAATGGCGTCATATAGATATATATTATATTTAAAGGATGTTTTTGTTTTGTTTCTTTGCTTTCATGATCTCTCTCAATTTTCTAAATGTTCAATGAGATCCTCGTGATCATCATCATCATAATAAATTGTCGTCTTCGTAATGTTCTTTAACAAGAAAAAAACAACAACAACAACAATATAAATTAACAATGACGTAATTATGGCCAATTGTTCCGTATTTTTTTTTATATTTTTTTTTTAATTGTCTTCAATTGACAATTTCGATTTAAATTTCAGTCTAATAATGAACAATGGCTATTCACACACACAGAGAACGTCCATTCCATTTAACCACCAATAAAACAGGTCGATCGATTGATCATCATGACAAGTCGTCTCTTTATAGATCTATTTGAACATTGAAAAAAAGGTAGTAGTTCATAATTATTCTTTCCACATTGTGATGTGGTAGTAGCATTTTTTTTTTTTACAAAAATTTTACAAAAACGCTACAGTCACAATGGATTATACGTTAAAAAATGAATGTTGAATCATATTTCTGTTTTCAATTGACACTTGACAAGTTAACAATTGATTGGTAGTCACAATGATTGATAAGAAATATGGCCATAATAGCATGTAAAAATTATGTTTGCAATGATGATTTCAAATGACCAGCTTTTTTTTCATTTCGTCGTTCGTAATATACGTTGTTTTGTTTGTTTCTCTACCATAGAACAAGTGAATGATGAGCTGCTCTCTATAGTATAGCAAAATTATATATACATTCTCTCAGTTAGTGTAAAAGATTTGAGTCGTCAAGTTGAAATACTTGCTTTGTGTGTGTTTGTCTATGCTTTTTCGTCGTCGTCGTCGTCGTCACACCGAAAAAAAAATTAATAGCAAACAAACAAACAAAAAAATTTCTTTTTTTTTCGTATTTTTTTTGCTAAAACACACATAGAACAGCAGCAGCCATAGAAAGAAAAACAACGACGTCGTCGTCGTTGTCGTTGTTGTTGTCGTCGTAATTACCATCATCATCGAATTGAAACAAAAAAATTTCAATTCTTTAATATTCTGTGTTGATCCATAGATTTGTTTGTTGAATTTGTTGTAATTTAATTTGTATGTATGTGTGTGTGTGTACATTGATCTCTAAATTCTTTGTGTTTTATGTGCGTATATTGTAGATGTTTGTTTGTGTGCTGATCAATATACAATTGATTTGGAATTGTCCAATTCTTGAAATATCTTTGTTGTGAACCAGAAAAAAAAGAAAAAAAATCGAATTCTTATTGATTCAACTATTTCGACTGAATCTTTTCGTTCTATTTTTTTGATCATTCAAAGATTAAAGTTGTTCGAATATTATTCCATTCAATTTAATAAATAAAATAAAAATAATCTACAAATGGCTTCATATCCACCAAATGATAATCAACCACAACCGATTCCATCAACATCAAGAAATTTTATTGATCATCATCAACAGCAACGATTCATCATCATCATCATCATCATCGAGAACAATGTCATCACAATATTTTCCTGGTACTAGTACAGCAAGCACAAGTAATAATAGTATAATCATGATGGCTACATCTTGTTCATCAACACCAACAACGTCATCGGCAACACCACGTACAACTGAATTGGATAATATCTGGGATGATCTTCGAAATGGTATTGAACAAGTTTATAAACATAAAAATCAAGGCATGTCCAAAATACGTTATATGGAACTTTATACGTAAGTTTATCATTTTTTGTGAAAAGTGAATCGAATGATTTTTTGATTGATAAACTAATTTTTTTTCTTGTTTTCAAATAGTCATGTATACAATTATTGTACATCCGTACAAACATCGACATCATCATCATCAAATTCCCATTTTAGTCCATTAGCCAGTAATGCTGGCTCATCATCATCATCATCATCAAACAGTGGCCAAATAACATTGTCATCATCATCACATCAACGTTTACGGCGTCCAACAACAAATAGTGGCGGAAGTAGCAGTGGTAGTGGTGCACAATTTGTCGGTTATGAATTATATAAAAGAATTCGTAGTTTTCTTCAGGATTATCTATCCACTTTGCTTGAGGTATGTTGAATTGTCTTTTAACATTTTAATTTAACCTATAAATTATGGAATTGATTAGAATGGTCGTGATCTGAATGATGAAGAAGTGCTTCGATTCTATACAAAACATTGGGAAGATTATCAATTCTCAAGCCGTGTATTGAATGGAATATGTGCCTATCTAAACCGTCATTGGGTAAAACGTGAATGTGATGAAGGTCATAAGGATATATATGAAATATATCAATTAGCATTGGTTACCTGGCGTGAAGTGTTATTCTCAAAACTAAACCAACAGGTTACTAGTGCAGTGCTTAAATTAATTGAAAAAGAAAGAAATGGTGAAACAATCAATACTAGTCTCATCAGTGGTGTTATGGGATGTTATGGTAAGTTTTTTTTGCTTATAATGTGGTTTTGATTCATATTTAACTCTCTTTTTTCCACCTTAAAGTTGAACTCGGTATCAATGAATCAGATAATCATCAAAAGGGACCAAATCTTTCGGTCTATCAGCAAGCGTTTGAGGTACAATTTTTTCTTGATACTGAACGATTTTATCGAATGGAAAGTGAAAATTTTTTGGCCAAAAATTCCGTTACCGAATATATGAAAAAAGCCGAACAAAGAATTCAAGAGGAGAATCGACGAATTATGCTCTATTTGCATAAAAATACATTGGGATTGTTGATGAAAACATGTGAACGTGTATTAATTGAAGATCATTTGGAAAAATTTCATCAAGAATTCCAGAATCTATTGAATGACGATAAAAATGAAGACCTTGGACGAATGTATCAGCTTGTAATGCGTATACCGAATGGCCTTGGTGAGTTAAAAAATCGCTTAGAAGCACATATTACCCATCAAGGACTCGGTGCTATTGAAAAATGTAGTGAAATAGCAGTACAGGATCCGAAAATCTATGTAAGCACAATATTAGCTGTGCATAAAAAATTTAGCAAACTAGTACAGGAAGCCTTTTTGAATGATTCGGGTTTTGTTGCCGCACTGGATAAAGCATGTGGAAAATTTATAAATAAAAATGCCGTCACCGATAATTCAAATTCAACAAAATCACCCGAGTTACTTGCCAAATATTGTGATTTATTGTTGAAGAAAACATCAAAAATACATGAAGAAAATGAGCTTGAAGAAACATTGAATCAGGTGGTAAGTAGTCAGCGAAATTCTTTTCTTTTCATTTCAAAAATAACCATTTATTCTTTCGTTTGATAGATGATTGTATTCAAATACATCGAAGATAAAGATGTATTCCAGAAATTCTATAGTAAAATGTTGGCTAAACGTCTGGTACAACATATGTCGGCCAGTGATGATGCCGAGGCTAGTATGATCTCGAAATTAAAGGTAATTAATCGTTTACAAAACGTGTTTCGTTGTTTATTTTTTTTAATATATTGTTTTTTCAATCTTTTAATTAGCATTCTTGTGGGTTCGAATATACATCCAAATTGCAACGAATGTTTCAGGATATTGGCCTAAGTAAAGATTTGAATGAATTATTTAAAAAACATCTTAGCGAATCCAGTGAAGCACTTGATAGTAAGTTGATTTTGTTTTTATGTTTTATAAAGTGGATAAATTCTAATTGAAATTAATTTTTTTCAGTCGATTTTTCCATACAAGTGTTAAGTTTTGGTTCGTGGCCTTTTCAACAAAGTTTTTCGTTTAGTCTACCAAATGAGGTAATGTTTAGTTGTTTGCTGTAATTTATTTTTTTTCAATTTAATTTTCTCTTTGATTTTGATTTCAGTTGGAGCATTGTGTGAACCGTTTCACAAAATTTTATAGCGCTCAACATAGCGGTCGAAAATTACTTTGGATATATAGCATGTCCAAAGGTGAATTGGTGGCTAATTGTTTTAAAAGTCGATATACTTTCCAGGTTAGTCGATATAGAAATTGAAATTTTATAAAAATCCTAAAAAACTAAAACAATTTTCATTATCATTTTAGGCATCAGCGTATCAAATGGCTGTATTGCTACAATACAATACCACAGATAATCTAACCGTACAACAGTTGCATGATATTACTGAAATTAAAGAGGATACACTACATCAAGTGTTGCAAATTTTGCTCAAAACTAAAATATTGGTCATTTCTAATCCGGCCGATTGTGATCCATCATGTGTTGTTGATAATGATAGTTGTGATAATAGTCAAGCATTTACTAAATCGGTTGGTTCATCATCTATGATACGTGAATCATCATCAACCGATACGAATAGCTGTTCATCTACAGGTGGTAGCGGTGATGAATTCATTTTACATCCACATACACGTCTTTCGTTGTTTTTGGGATATAAGTATAAAAAATATCGTGTGAATATCAATATACCAATAAAAACGGAAATGCGTCAAGATCAGGAAAAAACACATAAACATATTGAAGAGGATCGTAAATTGGTCATTCAGGTATGTGAATATATTTTTTCTGTAATTATTCGATGAAATTGATTTTAAATTTTTCAGGCGGCAATTGTTCGTATAATGAAGATGCGACGAACATTGAAACATCAACAATTATTGGCCGAAGTGATTAATCAATTATCATTACGATTCAAACCAAATGTTAATGTGATCAAGGTAAAAATTGATGAATTTCATAAATAGATCTTCATTCATTGTTTTTATTATATTTATTTATCGATCTAGAAATGTGTTGAAGTTTTAATTGAAAAAGAATATCTTGAACGATCGGATGGATCAAGAGATAGCTATAATTATCTTGCCTAATTTTTTCTTCATACTTTGGGATGGTAGGAATCTCAATTCATCTGGAATTAACTGACTTAATTTATTTCTCTTCTGCTGTTTGTTCGTGTGTGTAATGTGTACGTGTGTCAACATAAATAGCGATTGGGTAATTGAAAATTTAAAAACGAAATGTGTACCCACAACATTTGCATAGATAAAGAAAATTTCATATTCTGTGATATCGGAATGAAAAACCAAAAAAAAGAAGAGAATGTAAGGAACGACAAAAATGGGCGATGCCACCCCCCATTCATCATTATTCAACACAAATGTCAAATCTGTAATTCAATTCAATCATGATTTATGTTTCACCACCTGATAGATTCCACACATCCCCACTATACAATTATTTCAGTTTTTTTTTTATCTACACATATTCTTCTATACAACGATAAAGTTTTTTTTTCTGATGAAATTATTTACCATCATCATCGGGATTCAATTCAATACAATCAATTCAATTATAAAATTTTGATCAATCATCAATAATAATAAATTCAGATCAGATAATAAGATCAGTGTTTGTGTTTTTGTGTGTGTGTGTGTGTATTATTATTTCATCATTATTTGTAAATTTAATAAATAATCAAATCATATATACAATAAAATAAAACTATAAAATTGATGATGAATTTTGTAATGAAATTAACAAATTTCGAATATAAAATGTTGTCGATGTTTTTTTTTCGTTGAAAATGGAGAGCTTAGTTCGAGTGGAAAAAAAATGCAATTAGTAATCAATTGGAAAAAATGGGCCGATCGTCTATTATTTGTGGCCATAATAGCCAGTATTTTTTGTTCATTAAAAATTTATCAACAAGATTTGAATGCCATTTATTCAGATTCTATGGATAATATTAATAATAATAATAATAACAATAATAAACAACAACAACAACAACAACAACAACAACAACAACAGAAACAGAAAGTTGATGATAAAAAAGAATCAGCTGTTGTTTTATCATCATCATCATCACGAATTCAACAACAATTATTGACGGCAAAAATTTTTCTATATGGTAATTGTGCAACAACTTCGATGGCCGGATTTTATCTATTATTTCGGAAACAAAAACAATATCTTCTTGCATTGTATGCTATCGGCACTATTATATTATTGGCCATTCGTAGTTTATATGCTGCGCAAAATTTTCTACCATATTATCATTCACCAAACATAATCGGTCTTTTATTGGCCATTTTTCGTCTTTATGTTCGCATATATCGTATAGATACAAGAACCGTTTTTCAATTAGAAAATAAAGATGAAATTTTCTCCGATTCAACACAAAGCATCGATGATGAACAACCAAAACATCATCGAAAAAGATATCGAAATAAATCGAAAAAGCAACGAAAATATTCACATCGTCGAAAACGACATCAACGTTCCGATATTGATGTCGAAAATGATACTAATAATGATGATGATGACGACCATGAATGATGATTCAAACAGAAGAAAAAAAAATGAAAATTTAAATAAAAACAAAATTGAAATTTAATATATCCAATCATCATCAATTCGAATATTCGAATGATTGTGATGAAAAACGAATGGCTCCACCCTCAGGAAAAAAACCTGCTTTTGCTTCGTACTTGATTGCCGATGATGATAAAAACTGTTTGTTGTTGTTGTTGTTATTTTTTGTTTTTTTTTTGCATTTGTTGTCCAATTTTCATCATTTTTCGATCATGAATAATAATTCGATCCATAAGGAATTAACATTTTCGACTGAATTACGTCGTTTACCAGCCAATATTATTCATCAATTAATTGGTCTACTTGATATTAACGATAATTGGAAATTATTAGCTGCAATTATTACAAATCCTGATCATCCTGAAAGGTTTTTATTCCGTTCAACGGATATTACCATTCTAGATGAACAACGTAAACGTCCCGGTGGTAGCGCGGCCAATGCAATGATTCAACATTGGTCTACATATGGTCAACAAAGACATACAATAGGAGATGCTATTCAATTTCTTGAACAATCAGGTCTTGTTCGTGCTGCTGAATTGATTCGAAATTCGGTTTCGGTACATCAAAAATCATCAACATCAGATGTCATTAATGATCACAATGATGATATTGTTAAAGTATCCGATCAGAATTGGACCGATCTACCAGGTTATAGATCACGGGCAACAATGGCCAGACCAACAGCACCAAATGAATCACTTATGTCATTCACAACAATCGATTATAATATTGATAATCATTCCACAGATCAACAAGATACCACTACTACTGCAAATTCGAAGGATTCACTTATTCGATTTTCATATCAAAATCTTCGTCTTGCAACGGATAATTTTTCATCAAAAAATCTAACCGATGGTGGTACCAAACTTGGCGAAGGTTCATTCGGCGAAGTATTTCGTTGTGCAACAGCATTACTCAATCATTTTCGTATTAATGATACAAAATTCGTAGCCGTTAAACGTTTCAAACAATTATCGTTGGAAGGCAATAACAATGATTTTAATGAATTTCTTGCTGAATTAAATATTATGTATCATTTTCGACATCCAAATCTTGTCAGATTATTTGGATATTCAGATGATGGTCCAAATCTTTGTATTGTAACCGAATATATGCAGAATGGTTCTCTCTATAATTATCTGTTTGGAACACAACAACAAGATCGACGACCATTATCGTTTGCCGAACGTTTACGGATACTTACCGATATTGCCGATGCGATCGTTTATCTGCATACATATTCGAATCACGGTTTGGATAAACCATTTGTCCATCGTGATATAAAAAGTGCGAATATCCTATTGGATGGACAACTTTGTGCACGATTAGGTGATCTTGGTCTTGTACGTCAAGGTTCAAATTCCAATACGGAAACAACTATTGTAACACAAACGGTTAAAGGAACCAGTGTATATATGGCACCAGAAGCATTTCGTGGTGATGTTTCTGTGAAAGTGGATACATTTAGTTTCGGTGTTGTTTCATTAGAATTATTGACCGGTATGGCTGCATTCGATCCTAATCGTGATGAATCCGATATGGTATCGTATATTGATGAAATGATTGGTGATGAATTTGATCAAACAACAAATTATGATCGAAATATCAATCTAATCGAATCAATTAAACAAACATATCAACGATGGAATAATCCAACAAAACTTGAGCAGATATTTGATCAAAAATGTACGGATTGGCCACAACAATTGGCCACAAAATTGATGATTTTGGCAAAATGTTGTATTGAACAACGAAAACGAAATCGACCCACAATGATTGAGGTTTTCTAAAGGTTTTTTAATGGGGAAAAACAAAAATTTATTTAAAAATTTTTTTTTATTAATTTACAGGTACGAAATTTTCTTGATCACCTGTTGCGTACATAAAAATAATACCGTTATGGTACAGTTCATTGGCGACATCATTTTTTACGTATAGATCGTTCCAGAAGATTTTGTTCAGTTCGATCTTGTTCGGAACGATAATGAGAATAACGTTCTAATGGGTAAGTGGTCGTATCGTCTTCGATTTGGTCATCATCATCCACATCATCAATTTCATCATCAGAATCAATCGGCCGATTTGATGAGTCAGATCGATTCATAGCCATTGTTTTACTTTGTACATATTCCAATTTAGTATCAATTTGTTTTACATAATTTTTTGCTGGTGGTTCAATCTTTCGAATCATCTCATTGGTTTCTATATTCAATAAACGAGATCGAGATTAGAATAAAGGTCACTAAATCTCAACATCATGGTTTCATCATCATACTTATCATCCATTTACGAAGAAAAGCTATTTCATCTGAATTTCCATCGAATAATATACGTAAATATCTATCAAAAAACAATAATACATTACATTCAATCAAATTGCAATAAAATGACTGCCCAACTTACTCGTCCATTGATTCATTAAATTTATCGGCTGCATATATGATGGCCAACAACGCAAGCTGTGATGGTGGTGTGAAAAAAAAATTCAATTATTAAAAAACCAATCTACTTAATAATAATTACCTGATTCGGACAGAGAAGAAAAAAAGCATCGGTAAGAAAACATTGATCAATAAATGTATCGATATGTTGTCGATAACGTTCCGGATCTCGGCACGATGGACAACGGGTCTAATCATCGGGTTTTTTTCATTTTTAAAAAAATTCACCATTTAAAAAAAAATTGTTTGGTTTACCTTGATATCGATAAGAAATCCTTCGATCGATCGATATGGATGCCAAATGATCAGCTGATAATTGATTTTAAGTAACAATAATAGTTCATTGTTCAATACAATATCGGCCGCTTTTTCACGATCACCTTTAACATTTTTAACAAATTGATCCATTGTAACATTGAATTCTTCAATTTTGGCAGCTAAATATACACATGTAACAATCAAATGTTTTGGATGATGTTCCATTACAGAATTATTGAGATAGAAACGTTTAAAATATTGTATTGATGTACTCTATATCAAATGAATAAAACGATATTTTAATGAATATGAAAAAAGATTCGATAATATAATCCAATGATTTACCGTCACATATTTAGGCATAGGTGGATTGAATCGACGGCAAAAATCTCTCAATAAACTTAGATAAAAATTAACCAAAGCTATCTCTTCGGCAAGTGTTAGAAAATGTTTATGAGCTTCATCTGGCTGTAAACAGAATTTGTTTTAACAAAAAATCAATTTAAATGGATTCAAATCTTTTTTGATTTTCTTACCTTCACATTAAGCCAGGTAATATTGTCTTGAATAAAACGATGATTTGCTTCCTGTCTTCGTCTATATAGTTCATCTTCATCATCAAATATCCAATATTTATAATGTGTTGTTGTACGGAACATATTTGTATACGAGAATTTTGATTTTCTAATTTTTTTACTTTGAAAAAAATTCTTTCAAAAAAAAAAATGTAAACAATTGTTTTTTTGGAATATTTCGAACATGTGTGTGTGTGTGTCAGTGACCCGTACATAGATAATGTATCCTAATTTTTCAAAAAAAAAAAAAAAAAATGAATTTTGAATTTTGACATGTTCAAAGTCCTCACACTAAATAGGATTTTTTTTTAGGTGAATATGCCAAAAAAAAAAAAAATTTTCCATTCTCTAATTTTATTATCATTCATTCATTCATATTTTTATATGTGTGTATGATACATTGTCATTTGGAAATTGGAACAATCACACCCACAATGATATACTAGCTTCTTGTTCAATATGCTGTTCTCGATTTAATGTTTCTTTATTATCATCATTTTCTAACGAAAAAAGAAAAAAAAACTAAATGCTGATTTCAGCAGAAAAAAAAACATTTCATTAATTTTTTGATTGAATAATGTGAAATTCATAAATCAAAAAAAAAAAAAAACGAAGAACGAAAAACGAAAGTGTTGGCTATCGTTATTGAAAACAGGTTATCATTCGAAAAAAATTTTGAAATCAATTGAAATATTTATTACATGAAATGAAAAATAAATTAAATGATGGAAAATTAAATGGAAAAAGAACTCGGACTGAAGAAAAATTATTGATTTATCATTATCATCACCATCACCATTACCATTATCGTCATCATCAAATATAAACGACACACAAATCACAAGACAGCAAAAAAAATGTCTTTTCTTTTCTTTTTTTTTTTTCTAACTAATCATAAATGTTGACAAATCGTAAATTGTGTCAACTTCTCTGATTTTTTTTTCTTCTCAACAAAAATTTCTTTTCCTGCTCCTGTGTATGTATAGAAAACATTCGATAAGAGTGTGAAATTATTAGTGTGTTTGTGTAATGGAATTTTCACATCATCATCATCATCGTTGTCGTTGTTGTTTTTGATAACTTTTCACAATCACATCTCTCATTCTAAAACAAAAAAGAAAGAAAATTTTGTTGAGAAATAAATTAATTTAGTTCGTGTGTGTGTGTTTAAGCTTTTTGCACAATAACTAATAACAATAATCAAACAGTTGACAAATTTCTTTCGTTTAGTCAACATCGTTTTAGTTTGTTTGTTTGTTTGTTTGTTTTTGGCCCATCCATCCATCTATTCAATCTATCCATAAATCGTGATTGAGAAACAAAAAGCAAACATGAAAAAATTCATCAAAATATTCACCACCATTGGAATATTGTTGGCCATCATTATTGGTTCAATAAGATCATATCCAACTGGTGCACCAAAATGTTCGGCAACAGCACCAAAACATGAAGATCATAAAGCACAGACAACACCATCACCATATCAGATAACGGCATCAAAAACGGGTAAATCCACTGCATCGGTAACAATTTCTGGTGGTGATTTTAAAGGTTTTATGTTGTATGCGGCTAAACCCGGTTCAAATGATATGATCGGTACGTTTACTAAGACTGATAAATCCAAAGAAATTACCTGTGGATCTGCTGTAAGTTTTTTTTTTGTTTTGTTTTCCATGTTGCTGAAATTGAAATTTGAGAAAAAAAAACTAATAATAATTTCTTTATTATGTTTAAATAGTCGGCCATTACACATAAAAATGATAAAGCTAAAAGTTCAATTACATTGACCTGGAATGCACCGGATAAATTTACGGGTGATGTTGAATTCAGGTAAATAATTATTTGTTATTCAAAACAAAACAAAAAAATGATTCATGTCAACGATGACAACAACAACAACAACAGGTCACAGTCTAATAATTGACAAAAATGTGGTCAAACGTGTGTGTTTGGTGTTTCATTCGAGCAATGAAATTGTATATGTTAGGAAAAAAATTGTAAAAGAAACAATCAGTTTTCAATTTTAACAATTCACTTTTTTAATTTATTTACATTTTCTTTCTCTATTTACACACACATGAATAAACAGGGCCAGTGTTGTCAAAGAATTTAAAGAATTTTGGTCTGGTCTGAAATCACCAAAAGTCACCTTTAAATAATAATGAAAAAAAAGGGATAAATTGTGATTCGAGCTCATTATTATCATCATCATCATCATTATCATCGTCGTCGTCGTCGTCGTCGTCGTCAACATCCTGATCATCATCAATATTAATCATTGAACAAAATTGATTCGAATTTTAGAATTTTTCAGATTATTATTATTATTATTAATTTTTTTTTCTATAGAAAACAAAAACACATTCTGAATTCTTTGCTGTTATTATGATAATTTAAAAATTCAAACAAAATATTAAATAAATGAATTTTTTTTGCCGTTTTTTAAAACAAAATTCCTTTTCATAATAATAAGAATCGCGCGTGTGAAAAAAAAAATTCTGTTGTTGTTGTTGTCGTTTTGTGTTTACGAGCGTGTGTGTGTGTGTTGTGTGTGCTGTTTATCATAAATCGTCATCTTAAAAATCAGCTGATATCATCCACACATTGACTCATCATCATCGATATTTTTGAAAAAAATTTTTTTTTTGTTTTTCAAATTCATTGATTATTATGATATGTTTCGATCCATGGTCATATTTGATCAATAAAAAGAGAGAGAAAGAAAAAAAAAGACGGCAAGTTTTTTTTGCTGGACATGATGATTACATATAACCGGTTCGATCAACAGAAAAAAAACATCTTTAATTAAATATTGAAAAAAAATTGAATAAATAAAATAAAATAAAAACTGGTCATACCTTGTGTTTTTGTGTGTGTGTGTGTGCGTTTGCAAGCGAATATAAATAAACTATATACTATAATAAAAAACATCTAGATAGCTGATTCGAACAGGTTAGCAATCTAACATCAACAACAATCAAAGTGATGACCAACCACTTGTCATAAAGTTATTGACCCATTTTTCATCTTAAAATTCGACACACACGTACACACAGAAAAAAAATCGACTGATCATCATCATCATCAATAATCAGAAATTATTTGTCTTCAACATAAAAAAAAATATCCAACAATAAATTCTATCCACTTTTATCATTTTTGATTCGAATTTTAGTTGTTTTTTTTTTACTTGCTACTAGTCCACGTTTATTTATTATTTGAAAACAAAAAATGCAGGCCAGTAATATGACAAGATTTATTCGTTATTATACTCAACATTGTCATCGTCGTATGTCATCAATAATCATTAATGGTTCTTCATCTGTTGTTGTTGTTGATAAAAAATCATCATCATCATCATCGGTAATAAAGCCACCATATTTCATTAATCAATCATCAAATGTATCATTCAATTCAACAAGGTAATATATATACGATGTTTATGAATTGTTTGAAATTTTCAAATTTTTCAATTTTCAAATTGATGATGATGATGATTTATATCTGATGTTAATATAGATATATGGTTACCAAAACAAAAACAGGTGGTAAATTGAATAGAACGATATCGGCAATCGATCTGAATGAATTTGATGATGTATATGAACAAGCACGTTTGAAAGCAATTGCCGATATTTACAATGAACACCAACAAACACAATCATTAAATGAAGCTAAAGAATGGCTACAAAATGTAATTGATTATAATGTCGGCACTGGTAAACGTAATCGTGCACGTATCTGTTGGCTTGCATATAGACAATTATGTCCATCATCTGAATCTATAACTCAAGATAAAAATCTTCAAATCGGTATACTTGGCTATTGTTTAGAATTGATGCAATCATATTTTCTAATATTCGATGATATTATGGATGATTCGATTACACGTCGTGGTCAAATTTGTTGGTATCGAAAGGTAAACACAAAGGACTATTGAGAAAAAAAAACCTTAAATCTAATTTAATTTAATTAATCATTTAAAAAATTTAGAATGGAATCGGTATGATTGCCATTAACGATGGTGTTATGATTAGTAGCTTGATACATTTATTATTGAAACAAAATCTAAGTACAAATCCAGTGTATACACATATGGTTGAATTATTCAACGAAGTTACACGTTACACTTCATATGGCCAATGTTTAGATCTATTATCGAATCCGTCTGATGGATCAAAATTAGATTTTTCCAAATTCACAACCGAACGTTATGATACGATTGTTCAATATAAAACAGCTTATTATACATTCTCATTACCGATACGATTGGCCATCTATTTGGCTGGAATCATTGATCCAAATACTCATAATGAAGCGGAAGAAATACTTTTACAAATTGGACATTTTTTTCAAACACAAGATGATTATCTTGATTGTTTTGGTGATTCAAATATAACTGGTAAAATTGGTACCGATATTGAAGATGGTAAATGTTCATGGCTTTGTGTTCAGGCATTAAAATTGGCTAATAATGATCAACAGGCATTACTATTTCAACATTATGGTGTAAAATCTAAAGAATCTGTTCAAATTGTTCGAAATATTTATCAACAATTATGTTTAGAACAAGTGTTTGCTCAATATGAACATGATAAGTACAAAGAAATTTGTTCAAGAATCGATCATATCGAAAATAAAATGCTGCCCAAAGATTTGTTCCACATGGTATTAACCATGATCTATAAACGAAAACAATGAATTGTGAAATCTTGATGAATGAATCAATAAATAGTTGCCATACATTTTTTTTTGACCATTAAAAATATCTATTTATTTAAATGAATGTTTTTACCCAATTTTAAATAATAAAAACAATTATTATTACTTTGAATCAATCAATCAATTGATTAATTTGTAAATGGTAATGTCATTGGTAATGGATTCTGTAGATATGTCATGACTACGGCCAAAAATGAGAGCATAAAACAGCTAAATATTTGTTTAAAATCATCGTGCATACGAAGATTGGCAAAACTAAATTGAACGAAAAAAAAAAATTCATGTATCAAATGAACAAAACAAATAAGAAAAAAAATACCTTATGGCCGAACAAAACAAAGCAATCCATGCTGACCATTTTAATTTCATCTATTTTTCGCACAAGTAGAATCAAATTGATCAAAAAATTGTTGCTATCGTTCAAACCACTTACCATCAGACCGCACATAGAAAACAACATGGAAAGAAGATTCATATAATCTGGTGTTGGATCTTCAGATGGACTACCGATACAACCAGCCGGTAATGGTTTATATCTTTGAACTCGATCTGGACGTCGTGGATCATTACTATTCATTTGAGACATTTTATTTTCTGTCGAATTTTATAAAAAAAAATCAATGTGATCGAATAATTATCAGTTTATCGATAATAAGAATGTCTGCATGCACACACAACCAACCAATACAGCTGATTCATTCAAGTGATAATGGCGCCATCTATTTGACTCCATGATGATTACCGGACAATTGAAATTATCAGATATGACAAACTTTTAATATAAAAAATAGAACGATATCATTTATTATAGTTAATATTCATAAATTGGAACAAAAAAAAAATTACATATACATCGAATGAGAATTTCATTTCATAGAATCATAAATTCTGTTTCGTGATTAATTAATAATTCATCATTATTTACAATATATCTATAAAAAATAGGAATTTGTTGAGTATGTTGTAGCTGAATTAATTGGTGATCCACTATGATGATGATGACCTGGATGAACAAATGGAACTGATGTTGTTGTTGAATGATGATGATGAGTAACAGGACCAGGACCAGTTGGCCATCCAGAATTACCATCGGCTACTGCAACTAGATTTCTATGATGATGATGATGATGGTGATTAGTTAATGCAGCAGCAGCATGTAATTGTGATGGCCATGTTTGATGATGTGGATGAGTAGTTGATGGATATGTAGTAGTTGTTCCATCATTTATTAAACAATTATTCATCACACCCATTTGATGTTGTGAATGATTTGAGTATTGTTGTTGTTGTTGTTGTTGTTGATGGGGTTGCTGCTGCTGCTGCTGCTGTTGTTGTTGTTGTTGGTGGTGGTGATTATGATTATGATGATTTACCTGTTGATGTAATTCATTTATTGTATTCGATATTGGTGATGTTGGATTGAATATTTTTTGACATTCAGCAAATTGATTTAAAAATGAATGATGATGATGATGTGAATTTGTATGATGATGTGGATGTGTATGATAGCTATTCTGATGATGATGATTATGATGATTATGAATTGTAGATGAATTTATTGGATGAATTGTTGATAGAAAATCTGTGGCTAATGATGATGATTTTGAATCTCCATTATAATCATTGTTTTTCGATAATTGGCCATCATGTACAGATTGATTGGATAATGTAGAGGAAGTGGTTGACGATGAAGTTACAACAGCAGCCGTAGTTGTTGCTGTTGTTGTCGAAGAATTGTTGATCAATGATATAGATGATTTAGCAGATTGCCATTCTGAAATTTCATGTTTAACACTATCCGATAAAACTGTAGAATCATAGAGAGAGAGAGAGAAGGAAAATAAATGTCAATTAATCAATCTATTCATGTGAATCCAGAATAATTACCATTATTTGTTGTTGAAGCAAATTCTGAACTATCAATATAATAAGGTTGACTATATGTTGTAATTGATCCAGCGGCAGCGGCGGCAGCAGCAGCAGCAGCAGCGGATAAAACATTCGATACGGAAGACGGTACTGATGATGATGTTGATGATGATGATGATGTACCTGCCGATGGTATTGTTGTTGGCAATGGAGGTGCTGCTGGTGGTGGTGGTGGTGGTGGTGGTGTACTCAACATTGATGATGTTGGTGATATAGAGGCTTGATGATGATGATGATGATGATGATATGGATGTTGATGACCACCACCACTACTATTATTACCAGTAAATTGTACTGCAGCAGCAGCAGCAGCTGCTGCTGCTGCAACTTGACTATTAACCTGTTTACGCCAACGTGCACGACGATTACTAAACCAGACCTAAGACCAGTGAAAAAAAAATTAATTAATTAATTGCAATCCAAGTTCGAATCATTCATTTATCATCATCATAAATATGAAAAAAAGAGCGAAAAAAAATTTTTTTGAAAAATGAAGTGACGACCACCAAGAAACAACAAGCACCCAATGTCCAAAACCAAAACCAAACACACACAGAAAAAAAAACTTGTTGATCATATCGGGCGCGTCTTCATCGCGATAATCATTGAAGATGATGAGAATATAGAAAAAAAACCTTGGACTACATGATGATGATGATGATTAATTGTTCAATTGAATTTCAATTTACAAAAAAAGAAAAAAAACTTATGGGTGACACAAACACACACACACACACACACACTGAGAATGGTGGATAGTTGGTTGGTGGTCCTTGTGGTTGTGGTTTTTATTCGTTTGTTTGTTTGTTTGTTTGTTTGTTTGATTATTTCTCTCATTTCAAATATGACAACAACAACAACAACAGCGAAACAAAAAAAAATCATCATCATCATATAATTTATGATCTTCTTCCAAAAAGACAGAAGGATCTTCATCATCATCATCATCATCAATTGATTTTCTTCAAGACACAAAACAAAAATTATGATTATTAACTAAGAAAATGAATAAAAAGCTACAGTCATATCTTCGATGATGATGATGATTAGACAAATATTTGTATACAAATCGCCCACAAAAATAGCCACCAACATAAAAAAACTACCATCATCATCATCATTCAGTAATGATGATGCTAAAAAAAATTGAATGTGGCTACCTGTGGTAGTAGTCTCATGTGTTTGGTTTAAATGGTGAAAATTCAATTTGTCAATCCCATGTTTGTTTGTTTGTTTGTTTGTTTGTTTGCTTTACATACATCGTTTGTTTGTTTTCGTTTTGTTTGTGTTCAAATAGCAAACACACAAGAGATTTTCTTGAATTTTCTTTCTCAAAAAAAAAATAAAAAAAAAAATAGTGGCTAACTGCCTGCCACTGGCTAATTTTTTTTTGTATTGATTAATGATTCGTTTGGTTTTTTTTTTGGTCGTAACATTGGTGGTTGTGGTCAATGATCGATATTTTTTTTGTTTGTTTGTTTGTTTGAATTCAAAGATTCAAATTCTTGTAAAAAAAAGAAAAAAATTCTTACCTGTACACGAGCTTCAGTCAATTTTGTACGTTGTGCTAATTCTTCTCTTGTATATACATCCGGATATTGGGTACGTTCAAAACTACGTTCCAATTCATCCAATTGTTCTGCGGTAAATGTTGTACGTGAACGACGTTGTTTACGTTTCAATGGTATGCCTGGTTCTGATTCACATTCTGATTCATCATCGCTACGGACTGGGGAAAAAAAATAAAAAACAAAAAAAAACAAAAAAAAATTTGAAAATATTTACTTTACAGTCTCTTTCTCTCTTTGAATAAATGAAGTGTTTGTATTTGCTCGAGCCAGATCAATTCAATTCAATTCAATTCAATTGATTGATTGAATCAATTGAATTAAAAGCATGATGACTATAATCCGGTTATAATGCAATTTATTATATTTATATCTACCCAATAAACATTGCAGGTCAAGTCTTTGATTTGGATTTTTTTTCTTCTTCTACTTCTTTCATTGGATTCAAAATCCGCTACTGTATTTTGAAAATGATCATTTCATCGGTTATTATCATCAACATGCGTGTAACTAATCGATATGTTCCAGTGATAACGAAATTTTTTTTTTTGTATGCTTGTTTGTTAATCTCTTGTGTGTTTACACTACTTATATCTTGAATAGTAGAAAAAAAATATTTATAGACTACTGTGGATTAAAATCTCTGGATTTATCATCATCATTATCATCATCTTAAAATTATCTTTAAAAAAAATTATTCGGCAAAAGATCAAACAGAGTGAAAAAAAATCTTTGAACATTTCATTCAATCAACAACAACAACAAATAATAATAATAATAATCGATCGTTGATGGTGGGCTGGTTTTGGATCATTTTTTCTGGATCATTTCATTGTCATCGAAACAATGAACAAAAAAAAGTCAAAATCAATGTCGACACGTTCAATGTTTTTTCTTCTTCTTTCTTGCAATGAATAGAAGCCGCCGATCCAAAAAAAAAAAATGTTGCTCACACCTATTCAATGTGTGTGTGTTTTTTCTTTCATTGGATCGATATCAAATCGATAACAACGAAACAACAACAACAACAACAACAAAAACAACACGAACCACAACAATAACAATTGATACATGTCGCACAAGACGACATTTTCAACAATCTAAGAATGAAACAGAATGGCAAGAAAAAAAAACAACCGTTATTGTTATTAAATGGATCAATTGAAAATCAAATCAGAGAAAAAAAAATTCATTTTTCTCTTCCATTCAAATCGCCGGCAATAGATCAAAGAAAATCAATAAGAAAAGAAATATGGTGTACATACAAAATGATATCGATTAAAACCACCTACGTTGTCGTTGTATTCATCGTGGTCATCGGTCAAGTGGTGATGATGATGATGATGTGTGTGTGTGTGTGAGGTCAAAAGATTTAAAAAAAAACGAAAACTACGGCCATTTTTTTTCTATACTGATCAATCGAAATTGTATCGATCTTGAATGTAACTGATTGATAACTGAAGGTGTGGTGGTGGTGGTGTTAGGTGGTGGTGGTGATAGGTAGGTGGTAGATAGTCGTGGCTATCTATTAACGGTGTATTGGTTGCATTGTCATTGTGATTATAGAACAATGATGACAATGCAGCAAACATTTGACTTTTTGGCTTTTTTTTCTTTGTTCATTATTTCTTTGATCATTTGCCGAAATTTAAAAAATGTATATGGTCCAAGAAGTTATTAATAGCCACAATCCACAATAACAACAACAACAACAAAAAAACATGACAAGAAAAAAAATTTCATTTCATTCGAATCGAATTAAATGAGGTGCAAACTACTATCTACTATCTACTGCTACTGATTGATTTGATCACAAATCGGCAGTAGTCAATTAAATTAACAAAAATTATCGAATATTGATCGGTGATTAGTGGAAATGAACAATAAAAAAACTAATTGATTGATCAATACAAAAAAAAAATAATAAAGAAAAAAAGTTTCCATCGTCATCATCATCATCGATTAAATTTTGGAAATCTACAACAGCAAAAAAAAGTTCCGAATCCAAAATATAGACCCGAGGATTGAGCCAGAATGATTTTTTCATCATTTTGTAACGACACACACACACAAGGCTGTGACACGATCAAATTGATGATGATCAGATTGCTTTGGTTTATCGGGAAGAGGAGAGGGGGGTGGGGGCTATGAAAATGAGATCCATATACAAATTTCTGGATTTCCATAATGTTTTTTTTCTTTTTCAAGAGAAGGGGAGAACACTAATTACCGTAACCAAGCGTACGATACAAAGTAAGTAATAGAAATTTTTGATTTCAAAAAAACGTAGTACGTGCAACAAGAGAAAATTTTTTTTTTTTTTTTGGTCAAAAATGGATCCAATGTATGTGTGTGTGCTGGACGGAACAAATCCGAGTCAAATAAGTCTGTGTGTGCGTGAATTCTATTTCTATCACCATCATCATGATCATTCCCAAAAAAATGAAATGAAATTCGTTAAGGTTGATTGCAAATAAATTCAACAACAACCAACGACATAAAACTTTGAAACTATGACCTACGTTCGATGTGTATATATATCAAAATGCATCATTATCATCATCATCATCATCATCGAAGACCGTGCCAAATTTGTTTCAATTGTATCACATAAATGAATGAATGAATGAATGATCGGAAATGCAGAAAAAAAACTAGACCCGAAAATGAAACCTTTCGATATATCACAGGATTTTTTTTCGTATCGGTCTACAAACAAAACAAAACAAAACAAGAAAAGAAAATCGACGTCGTCATTTTTAATCATATGAAAAACTATAGTTGTCCATTTGTTCGTTCATTTTGGATCTGATTTTCAATGATTTGTGTGCGTGTGTGTGTTTGAGAAAAAAAAAGATTTTTGCATTGAAAAATGAATGTTTTTACCATTTGGTTTTAATGGATGTTGCATATAATACGTTTCACATATTATCTGTCAAACACAATATCAAAAGACCTATAATGTTTGACAAAAAAAAATTGCACATCTGTCTGAGTTTTTTTTTCTTTCTTTTCTATCACAAAAAAAAATCTTGGAAACTTGCCAATTTAAATGTTTATTGTTATTATAGGCTATTTTTAGGTAAAAAAAATTTCAATTTTCATATCTCTCTATCACTCTATGATATCAATAAAGGTTGTCATCACTTTCACTAAATAGCGACAGTCAAAGAAATCAATTAGTTCAACTGAATATAATCAATGTATCACGCTATAAGTAGTAATAAGTAATGGTAGAAAAGAATAAAAAGAAAATTATCTACACCTTATCATCCACTCATATTAATCACTACCTTGAAGTTTACTTTCATTCATTAGAATCTAATTATATTCGGTTTGTTTTTTGAAACGCGTGTGGTTCACGCATCAAAAAAAAAAAAAAATCATTCACTTACTTGAACCACCAAGAATACCATCGATACTATGATCTTTACCACCACCACCAACACCAGTAGATACAGAAACAGATATTGAATCTATTGATGATGAATCATTTGTATAAAATCGATGATTATGATGATGATGATGATGATGAAAATCATGTGGTGATCCATTGGATGTACCACGTAATACACGACTTATTGAACTAACACTTGGTGCCGTATTTTTATCGCAAATACCTTCTTTAATTAGCCGTTCACGTATTTCGTAGCTAAAAATTCCTGGATTTTCTTGTTTATATTCTTCAATTTTTTTCTCCACTTCTGGCGTTGCTACACGTGGTTTACTACCGCCAATCACACCTGGACGAATACTACCGGTTTCCTGGTAACGATTCAATATTTTCGATACACAACCATGTGATACACGTAATTGACGACTAATCACACATGGTCTAATACCGGCGGCTGCCATTTCAACAATTTTATAACGAATATGATTCGGTAATGGTCGACCATTGATGAATACACCACCCAATTGATTCACACGTCCTTGTCCTGAATTGATGATTGAATGAAAAAAAAATCGGAAAATTAAAGAATTTTTAACAAACAAATTCACAAACCCTCTAAAAGTGAAGTAATTTCTAAATCTTGTTTAGCCCAACTGGCTAAACTAGCCTCACTACTACTACTATGATTTTTGGTCATGTTTTAAAATGTGAAATGAATTGATTATTGGATCTTGCAAACATTTTTATATAGAGAATTTCTTTTCAAAAAAGAAAATTCTGGCTGTGTTTTTCTTCATCTTCTGATTTCAATTAAGTAAAACGAAAAAAAACAACAGCTAACTACCACATGTCTCCATTCAAAATGCTCAATGGTCAATATTATAATTGTTCAAGATGAGAACCACCACATGAATACACATGTTTCAATCCATATGGTTCCATTTATAATTGATTTTAATTGAAAATGAAAAATAAATTTTCTATCTATCAATTCATATTGGTCATTTTCTATACTAATGGAAAACAAATATTCTACTTGTCTTTATTGGCCAAAATTCTGGTTATTCTCATCATCATCATCACTTGCTAATCACATTATTGCTATACCAGTGAACCTCACACACACACACACACACACACACATCGTTCATCATAAAATACACGTGTGTGTGTGTGTGAAGAATTATTTTGTTTTTAGTGGGAAAAAAAAATTTTTTTTACGACTTTAGACGCCACATGTCTGACGCTAAGTATATTTATTCAAATGGGTCAATCTAATAGCTTTGTTAATATTCATATATTGTAATAATTTTTTTTTTGCAACAAAAAAAATAAACATCTTACCTTGAAAAGGATAACCAGTGAATGCTGCTGTTAATGGCCTTATATTCAATGCTGTAGGCATGGTTGTTGTCATTGTTGTGGAAAAAAAACAAAACAAAACAAAAAAAAGAATTTTTCTATTTTATTCTTCTTCTTCAATGAATTTTTCTTCCCCAAAATTTAATCATTTCTTAACGGAACTTTGGTTAATATATGATCATATTTGTAGTATAGTATCACTATTTGGTCACACACACACACACACACACGCACAGAGAGTAATTGGTTGTGGTCCAAAAAATTTGATTATTTTTGATTGCAGTAATAATAATATTTTTTTTCAGGACCGTAACAGAATCAAATTACCAGAAAAAAAAATACTAAGAAACTATAACGATATCGATGATTATATGACGATGATGATGATGATGATTATGGTCAAATATTTACACACACACATACTCACTCGCACTTGTTTGGTCAAAATATTAGATTCGGATATCAGATACGGAACGAAAAAAAAAAAAAATTTTTTTTTGTGTTGATCAAATTTCTTTCGTGGCCAGACAAGGGCTTCTACGAAAAAAAATGTTTCAATTTTTTTTTTGTTTGATTTCGCACTTTGTAACTTTTCTTTTTCTATCTGTACAATATTGCTACCAGACAAGAAATGTAGAAAAAAAAATGAAATCAAATCATTTCACTGGTGTTTCAGGAACGAATTTGTTGTTGTTGCTGCTGTTGTTCAGGCAGGGTAGGTAGTATCATTCGTTTCGATTCGATTTGATTCGATTCGATTCGTGGTCCGTTTTTGTTGAATAACTAACCGAAACTAAACAGAATATACTACTCTATACAACAGACACCAACAACAACAAAAAAAAAACAGTTTCATTTCAACAAATTTTGTTTTGGATTCATACAAGAAAAGTTCTCTTCTTTTGTATACAATACAATTTATGAGAAAATAAAAAAATTAAAAAAATTTCGGCTGTCTACTATTGGATAATCAACCATACAACAGGTTCCGCCCCATTTTGGGCATGGCCAATAACAATTTCTTGTTCGAAGGTTTGGATATTTTTTTAGCCAATCACACAAACACATACACAGATCTATGGCTTCTCCTTTACAATACACACACACACACACACAGTGGATCTGATTAATGTGAATTTCAGCAACAACAACAACAACAACAAGGACCTCACTGTATTTTGAATAATAAATGAATGAATGAATGAATGGACCTGGTTACATAAAACGAATTTGGTCCCCATTGTTATTATTATTATTATTATATGATTATTATTGTTGCTGTTGTTAATTACCATCAAAAGCAAAAAAAAAAAAACTAGACCGTGAAGAAATTTTGAAAATTTCTTTTCTTCATCATCAATCGATTGCCGTTGTTATATATTGTTGTTGATTTGGTGTGAATTTCGTAAATTTCATTTTGCATTTTTGCATTTCAATAACTAGATTTAAATGGTGTGATTATTTTATTATATTGATGATGATATTGGGGCGTCATGGTTCGTTATTGTTGGTGTTGTTGTCACTTTTATTTTCAATTTGGTTGTAACCAAAAAAAAAAACCATAGGATGTGTCAAATGTCATTTGCTAAAAAAAAGGTCATTGAATGAATAACGTGGAAACAAAAATGGTCACACGGTCAATTTTTGTTTCTATTTAAATGATCGATTGATTCATTCACATTGATCATCGATTCGATTTGATCAATAAAACATCATGATGATGATGATGATGATGAGAAAATTGGGTCAAAAATTACTTCATTTTACCACACACATATACATCTTTCCAATTCCACAACATAATTAGTTTCGGGTATTTAGAGAGAGAGAGAGAAAAAAAAGATGATGTTCAACAACAAAATCAGAACACAAAGAAGAAGAAGAAAATTGTTGTTGTTGTTGATTTACTTGTTTATTATGAAAATTGGGCGTAAAATTCATCTTCATTCAAAGATTTGCCAAAAAAAAGTGATTATTATGAACATAATCAGCTAATGTGTGTGTGTGTCTTTATTTTTTATTGGCTGCTTCCGCGTATTTTTTTTTTGTTTTTTTGTTTTTCTCTCATTACGATTTACACGTGAATCATCATCATCACCGATTCTACTGATGAACTATAGTGAATAATTCACAAGAAACAGAAAAAAAATATTCAGATGTTTTATGACGATCAATAAAACCATAAAAAAAAACAAAAACAAAACAAACCAGACCAAAAAAAAAAAAAAAAATGAAAAATGAAAAAAACATTCGAAAATGTAATGTTCACAAATGACATGTTCGGTGTAATGTTTGAAATGGAATTATCTAATGAGATTCCTGTGTATGCATGTTTAGTGGTGATAATGACCATCATCACCACCACTGCTACTACTACTGTGATTATGGTCATAAAAAATTTTTCGGACCAAATTTTTTTTTTCATTACTAAAAAAAAAGTTTTTTTTTATCTCTCTCTCTCTCTCTCTCTCTCTCTCTCTCTTTTGGTTGTGAAAACGATGATAATGACCATTCATTATTATCATTCTTACTACTACATTATTATCAATGAGGAAAAAAAAGGTAAAAAAAAGGTACATCGATCGTCGTTGTTGTTGATGATGATGATGATTTCTGAATACCGTGGTTCATATAAAAAAAAACTATGAGCTACTGGAACTTTGACGATGATGATGATGATAATGATGATCTTTTTGCTGCAGATACCATAAAAAAAATGTTCGGGCCATAAAGGCTAGGGCCATAAAAATAACAATACGTTGTAGTGATTTTGAAGAATAATTCGTGGTCACACACACAGAGAGAGAGAGAATGAGAAATTTTTGGTTCATTATATTACCTGCCATGTGCAGGTATCTTCAATTCACGTCAAACAAACTCAAATTCAATGAATTTAAACAACAACAAAAAAAAATTCTCTGTTTTTAACCATAAACGTCGGCTTTGGGATTTTTTTTTTTTGGTTTCTGTATACCACCTCATTGGATCAATGATCCAGATTGAAAATGTCAAAAATTTTCGATGTAAAACGTTAATTTCTTTCTTTTTCTCGTTTTTTTCTGAATTTTCTGATAAATTTCATGATGAATTTGAACAAATTGATTTTGAATGATTTTTTGTTTGTCAATAAAAAAAAAAAAATTTTTATTAATGTCAAAACACACACATATAGGTTTGATCTATTGTGTGACAACAACAACAACAACAACAACGACGATGACAGAAAAAAAACATGTCATCAAAAAAAAAAAAAAAACTGGACATAGGTCAAACACACAAATTTCGTAAACCACCGTGGGTCATAAAAAATGAAAATGACAACAACAACAACAACAACGACAACAAATTTTTGTTTCGTTCCAAAGATAGAATCTATTCCACCAAGTTGAATGAAACAAACTCTTAGGTTCTTTTTTTTTTTTTTTTGTTCGCTTCTGTCACAGAAACAGATAATGACCTAGATCATTTCATTGTCATCGTCAATTTTTCACCATCATCATCAGCACCTTTTCATCGTTTTGCGGACCTTATGATTTTCGTTGTTTTTTTTATTTTTATTTTTTTTTTTTTTTTGGTCAAGTTAAATTTGACCATTTTTTTATTGCACCCGAAAATAACAAAAAAAAAACAGGTATACAACACACAACAACCAATACAAGTTGCTAGAAATAGAGAAAACAAAAACAATGAACACACATAAATTTTCTACCTGTCAATTATTGTCATCAATCGATGATGATGATGATGATGAACCAAATGAAAAATTTTGAAACAAAAACCAAACATAGGTAACACCAGTGTGTGTGTGTGTGTACAAGAAACAAATCATCATCACCCTTAATGATCTTTTTTTTCCTGGATCCAAGGACAAGAAATGAATTCAATGAATGAATGAAAACAAAAACGGGTCATAAATTAATCAATTTTTTTTTTTGCTTGTGGCTGTCACCAACAACAAATCAACAATCATCAACGATATTATTATTGTGTCATCATCGATCGATCGATCAGTGATCGTTTTTTTTTTATTTTGTTTTTGTTTCACCATGCATGGTGTCGAAACAATCACATCAAACATGTTCGTATTGGGTAAACATGATAATAATAATAAAAAAAAATATGGACAAAAATATCATCATTGGGTAACAAACAAACAAAATAATGATGATAACATTGTGGCCACCACCACCATTACAACAACACCTTTATCATCATCATCATCATCATTGAAAATTCAATTGAATAAAATGAACAAATTTGTTTGGGCCAATCAAAATGACAAATTGATGAACAAAATCAAACAAATGATTTTCGTATACACAGACATACACACACAGCCACACACAGAGGACAAGGACAACAATAAAGATTTACATTTTGTTCCATTGTTTCATTCAATTTCATGATTATCGTTTGGTTAGATATTCACCATAGGTGGTGTATAGGCTTCCCATCATCATTAGTATGGATGTTTGTTGCACATTTCTTGTCCCAATCGTCATGGCCAATCATCAACAAGAAGAAAAAAAAATTTTTCTTGAAATTCGTCATACTTGGGTTCACATTTGTTTAACGGTTTTGGATATTTTTTGTTGCTGCTGATGTTGATGGTGAATCATTGTTTCATGTCTCGATTATTTTGTTTGTAATATGAACTAAAACAAAAACAAAAAAAAAAAAATCTGATGATGACAATTAATCAAATTTTGATTTTTTTTTGTTCAAATTTTTTATTTTTTTTTTTATTTAAACAAACAAATGATTAATAGTGTTTCATGGTATTGTTTTTTTTATAGGTTTTGATTGTTGGCCAGTTAGTTGCGTTATTCATTCATCGCGATATTTTGAAACAGATTCCAATAATTCTTCACGATATCCAACAATATCTACACGATCATCGGGTGCTACATAGGATGGTTTTCGTATATTAACATATTCAGGTGACTTATAATTGAAATGAATGTAAATAATTCCAGCCATACTGGCCCATAATCCAAACCATTTTGCTGCCCGTATTAATGGTGGTGATCGTTGTAATCGTGGATCATTCATTTATTCAATCGTGATCGATATCGATTGATTTATGAAACAAAATGAAAATCAGAAACAAAAAATCCAAAACAACAACAACATTCGAATCAAATCAGATGATCATCATTCTATGCTGCCATCTGTCAATGGTTAATGAAAAAAAAACAGAAAAAAATTTTTAACACTGGATGGCGTAATAATCGTTCTGGAAAGAGACATGCGCATCATGTATACATTGTCATATACACGTGCAGCCATTGTGATTCGATATATCAAAAGAAAGAGCAAAAAAAAAAAAAAAATCAATTTCGATTTTCATGATCCAAAACACACACACACACATGTACTGTTTATTTTATTTTTGAAAATTTTGTGACAAAAAAACATTTTGTGTTTCGATTCAAAAAATTCGATTCAATTCGATTTGATATTATCTACAATGACCACTGATGTCATCCATGACACAACATAACTTTCTTTTCTTTTTTTTTTATTTTGAATTGAATTTATTTTTCTTTTGACCTTTACATTTTTTTGTTTGTTTGTTTGTTGTGGATAACTTAAATTAAAAAAAAAAGATGACATCACCAACCGATCCATTATCATCGACAACGACACCAACACCACGTCCAATACCACAATTTTTTAATGAATACAATCATTTAACAACAAAACGTGAACGTTATAGTTCAACACCGAAACGTACACAATTACCACCAAGACCACCATCAAAATCATTTGCACAATATAGTCGTCTATCATTATCATTTAATCATTCTTGTCAACAAAATTCGAATCATCATTTACATAATAGTCATCAACAAAAGGCAAGAATTATATCATTTAAAAATGAAAAACAACAACCACAATTATCACCATTGTATAATCGTCAACTAAAAGAATCATATTTAAAACAATGTTATCATATTGAAGAACGTATTGGTAGCGGTTCATTTGGTGATGTATTTCGTTGCCGTAATCGTTGGGATCAAAAATATTATGCTGTAAAAGTGTCACGTGAAAAATTCAAAGGTAAAATTGATCGTGAAGAAAAATTGAATGAAGTTTGTAAACACGAACAATTACCGGATCATGATCATTTGGTTAAATTACATTGTGCATGGGAAGAAAAACAAAGGCTTTATATTGAAACGGAATTATGTGCCGGTACATTATCAATGTTGGCCGATAATAATCATGATCTAGCTGAATCAACAATATGGGCCATACTAGTCGACCTATTGAAAGCTATTGATCATCTACATACGAATAATTTGATTCATTTGGATATAAAACCAGAAAATATATTCATATCAAGAGATGGTGTCTGTAAATTGGGTGATTTTGGACTTATATTCGATATGAATAATGTAAGTAAAATTTTATTAATTTTTTTCATTGTGTGTTGACACATTGTTTTTTCTAATAGCATGAATTAAAAGAAGCAACCGAAGGTGATCCAAAATATTTGGCCGGTGAAGTTATACAGGGTATTTTTACAAAATCGGCCGATATATTTTCATTGGGTATGACTATATTGGAGATTGCATGTGATCTAGATCTACCAAGTCGTGGTGATGCATGGCATTGGTTACGTACTGGTGCTATACCTGATTATATTTTCAAACGTAAGTTGGTGGAAAAATTAAATTTGAAACTTGATTAATCAATTTAATTTTTTCTCTGTTTCATAGATCGAAATGATGATCTCAAACAAATCATTAAAATGATGTTGAATCCAGATCATTGTAATAGACCTACAGCAAGACAATTATTGGAACATCCATTGATCATTTCACATGAACGTTATAGACGACAAGAATTGAAAGGGAAAAAATTTCGTTCCAAATTAACTGAAACAATACAAATGATTGATGCATTATGCATTGGACAAAAAACATTTTTATGGCCATTATGGTCATGCGTAAAACAAATGGTCAATATTCTTTCGGCACCTTTTCGATTGTTATTATCGAATTTTCAACAACAACTACAAATGAATTCAAGGCATGATTCTGATTTGATTTTAAAATCATTACATCAACAAAACTCGTATCCATCGACACCTATATCATCATCGATTAATAATCGAAATAATAAAAATGTTTCCAGCAGTTCACGGCCAAAATCACCCAATTATAATCGAACATATGTATCAAATTATTTGGATCAATATTCAGATGATGATAATGATAATATGACTACATCAAGATTCATATCAAATCTTTCGTTTGATATGTCATTTGGTTCATCATCGGATGATGAATATAGCCATCAACAACAGCAACAACCACCATCACAAAGGCAAATGATGATGAATGAATCATTGGATCGATTTGATAATCTAAGGTAAGTTGTCTGGTTTTATTTTGAGATTTTAGAATTTTTTTTTCTTTTTGTTTTTCTCCCAGTAATCGTAATCTATGTTCAACAGTTAATCATCATCATCATAGACCAACATCGATTAATTTTGAAATGACACCTAAATTCTCACCATTAAATCAGAATAATAGTGTCGATGTAATGATGATACAAACAAGTCCAATACATTGTACTGATAATGGTGGTGGTGGTGGTGGTGGCAATTCAATCAAATCTGTCATACAACGTTTAACATTTGATGAATTTAGTTCAGATGAAATGGAAATGACTGAAAATGATGATAATGATGATGATAATGATAATAGTAATGAACCAATCGGTATCACCAATAATAATAAAAATAATAATATTACCAAAGATGCCGATTCAACAACATCATCATCATCACCATTATCATTCCATGGTATTTCAGGTGATTATCATCATTCAAATCATAATATTTTGAGAAAAAATTTAATGAAAGTAAGTGATGCAAAAAATGAAAAATAATTTAAATTTTTAACATTTTTGTTTTTTTTCTTGTAGTCATTCGACGAAATTGACTAAATGGTATCGTGAAGAACAAAAAAAAACACTTTTCATATTGACTTTTTAAAAATTTTTTTTTGTATTTTGTTAATTTGTACCCTATTTTTATCACTTACACACACACACACACACACACACACACACGAAAACTTTTCTTTCTAATTTGTAATCAATTTTTTTTTTCGTTTAGCCACACTTACATAATTTGTATTGATATTTTTTTTACAATTGTCATCATCATCATCATCACATATATGTATAACTAAACGCGAATATATATGATACACATCATAAAAAAGTCTCTATATATCAATTGTTGATTCTTTGACCGATTCTCTTGAATATTCTTTTTTGACTTTAAAAAAACAAAAAAAAATTTTGATTTGAAATGAAAATTAATTATTCATTCATTCAATTTTGATTTGAAAACAAAAAAAAACTTTTATTTTCTCCAAAAAAGTTCCGGGTCCGGGTCAAGTAGTTTGTCTAATTCGTGTCTCATGCTACATGATTCGATACGATTCATTCATGGCCAATAATTTTTTTTTTCTGTTGTTGTTGTTGTTGTTGTTCTTGATTGACAGGTAAAAGTATTTTTTGTTTTCTTTTTTCAT
Source organism: Dermatophagoides farinae (assembly GCF_024713945.1). NCBI lineage: Eukaryota > Metazoa > Arthropoda > Arachnida > Sarcoptiformes > Pyroglyphidae > Dermatophagoides > Dermatophagoides farinae. The sequence continues at coordinate 4,092,528 of NC_134682.1, forward strand.
CACATTTTTTTTTTGTTGGCAACACAATTCATTAATGATTGTCCCCAATACGTGACGTGAAATTTTTCATGGTTTTTTTGGAGACATGATGATGATGATGATATATGGTTCTATATACAGACAAATGATTGTTTGCATACGTGTGTGTGTGTGTGGCCATATTGTTTGTTCCAAAGAAGATACAAAAAAAAATATTGCCAAATTCATTTTTCCATCATTCAATGTGTATTATGTATTGTTTGTATGTTGTCAAAGGCAACCCGGTGTCTAATGAATCATGACAATAATTGACGCATTTTTTTTTATCACAACAGAATAATTTTTTCTTTTTTCGATCGAACATATGAATTCAATAATTGATAGATGACCGTTGATATAGATTGATTTATATTTTATTTCATTTTCATATAAACAATCAAAAATTGATCAATCTTTTCATTCATTTTCAAATCGATTTTTATCTAAATTATCATGTCATTTATGTATGGACCCCCTGGATTCTAATACATTGATGAAACGTAACCACCCTTTTTGGTGGTAGTGGCAGTCTACGCTAATAATCAACGTTACAACGGTAGGAGTGGTCAATTGTTTAAATTCAGTTTCGGTTGACTGACAATAAATTGCATTCTCTCTCTCTCTTTTGCTCTCTTTCTGTTGTTTGTTCGATTTTAGCCAACAACAAAAACAACAACGGAACGAATAAAAAAATTCGTTGCAATTCACAATATTATTACCCCAAAAAAAAAAAAAAAAAATTTCGTCGACTGTTGTTGTTGTATATCGTGATGATGGTTGATGGACACCGAAAAGAAAAAAAAACCCGTTGAGTTTTATTATTTTTTTTTCTTTTTTATCGGTTGTTGTAGATGGTGGATGTATTTTTTGAACAAGTTTTTTTTTCATTCTTTTTTTTCATCATTCTTCATCTTGATTGCTTCCTGAGTGTTGTGCGACTACCAGCCACCACAAAATAATAACAACAACAACCAGTCACAAAATCTCATCTTGACTCGAATTTTTTTTTATTTGTTGTTGTTGTTTTTACTTGTATTTATCATCATCATCATCTACAACAACAACAACAACAACAACAAAAATTTTTGTAAATTTTCAACCATATCGAATATTTTGATTTTATTATGACCAATTCATCAATAGAAACTATTTAAAATTTGTTCAGCTCTCTTTAGTTAATCTGGAATCTGGTAATATTTTGTTGCTTGCCACTTTTCTCTCTGTCTCTCTATCTCGCTCTTTTTTTTCTCTCTCTTTGATTTACTCCATCACAATCCCCCCATCCACTCAATCATTAATCGTGAAATGATGATGATGAAGTTTATTATTATCCAATGACAAGTGAAAAAAACAGAAAACAAAATAAAAGGGTTTAGTTTTTTCCATCTTGTTGAATCATCGAATTTCACATATATAAAATAATGTGTTTTATTTTTCCCCAAAGAAAAAAGATTCTTTTTTTTTTGTTCTCACACCATTTGTTTTCAATATATTGATGAATGAAAAACACCAATCATCATCATCGGTTATATATCCACTATTTATCTTTTTTTTTTTAAAAAAAAAAGATTATGTAGATTTGTCGTCGTGGTTGGTGGTTGTTGGTTCCGAAAAAAAAACAAAACAAAACAAGAAGTCCACTACTCTCGCTGCTTTTGGCCAGTTTGTATGGACGTCGTCGTTGTTTGTATGAATTTACTTTTTTTTCTTGTTATTGTTATTGTTCTGATGTGGATGATTCGACTCAAATTTCATGTGTGATATCTGTGTGTGTGTGTTTGGATTCCGTTAATCGTTAGAATATTTTGTGGTTTGTTTATTTTCAAAATTTCAATTAGTTTCAAACATCATATCATATTCAATAATAATTGTGCTTGTCATTGTGTGTATGTGTGTGTGTTTTTTATTTTTCTTGAAAAAAAGCCGATGATGATGATGGCTTAGTCATCATTATCACAGTCTTTGTCTTGTTTTTATGACAAAATTTTTTGCTTTTTGTGTGTGTGTATGTTTAAAAAAAATTCAATATTCAACCAACTTAATCTTCACACATTAGATAGATAGATAGATGTGGGTGTTGCCTCATCTTCATCACATGATGATGATGAAATATGAGAACACGTTGCTCTTGATTATATTGTGACACTTTGACCAGCCAACAACACTAATAATAGAAAAAAAAATCCTAATTTTTATGGTCTTTATATGTGCGATTTCTTTTTTTTTTTTTTAAAGATGACGCACATGAACAAAGATCAATTTTTTTCCTTTGTTTCTTCTTGCACAGAATTGTATTGATTAAAAAAATTTTTTTTCTTCTGTCAACGGAATCAAGTTTACCAGCAACAATAAATCGATTTTTTTTCTCTGTTTGTTTCTCCATCTTCCTCCTTTTTCATTCATCACAATAATAATCGGAGTAACCTTGATTTTTATTCTTGAAATTATAATGCTAATATAATTATCGTTTATTACAGAATTTCAAATTGTAAAACAGAACAACCATAACAGCAGCGACGGCAGCATTAGTAACAGCAGCTATCGATATCAGCTTTTTGGCAAAGTGAACATTATTTGAAAAGTGTCGAAACAAAATTTTTTTGTTTTGTTTTTGCTTCCACTTTTTTTTCAAATTCTTTGATCTATCATCAAAATTTTCAAATCAAATCAATCAAAATGGCCACATTAACTAATGGAATGGAAGTTAAGATACAAAGAACGAATGGTAAGTTGGTTTTTGTTTTGTTTTGTTTATTTTCGAATTCTTTGTAATGATAAATATATTTTTTTTTTTTTTTGCTACAAATAATTTAGGTAAAATACATGGTGCAATTGTCATGACAATTAGTTATGAAACAAAAACCGTTACAGTCGAATGGGCCGAAGGTGAAGAGGTCAAAGGAAAAGAGGTGTGTTTGTTGTTGTAAATACCTGTAAATAATTTAATCAATTGAATTAATTAATTGAATCTCTTTAATTTTAAAGATTGATCTTGAACAAATATATCGCCTTAATCCAAGCCTTGCATTACCAACAACGATGAATAATACAACAATAAATGGCAGCGGTATTGCGGCTGCTTCTGCTGGTGGTGGTGGTGGTGTCGGTGGCGGTGGCGGTGGACAACTTAAAAAGGTAACCGGAACACGTAAATCAAAAATTGATCATCAATCATATAGCATGGTATTAATTTTTTTTTCTTGTTTCATATTCTACTTTTGTGATATTCTTTTGTATGCGTGTTTTTGTTGTTGTTTGTGTGTTTGTTTGTTTGTATGTATGTTTGTATGATGATAATAAACAGAATGAAGAGGTGAGCGTCAATTTCGTTTTGTCTTTGAATTTGTCTATTTATTCCTTTTGAATTCCTGTTCCTTGATTCATTATGTTTTTATTAGAAAATTGAAATTTTCTTTTTCATTATTTTAATTATCTAATTTTTTTTCTTCGTTTTTGATTTACCTTATGTGTAGAATCCATCAATGTTGCCTGTACGTACGGCAAACATTGCCTCATCACATCATCATCATAATAATAATCATCATCCGGCAAAAGGTTCATTACGTATGCGACAACAAACAAATCATAGACAAACAATTGCCAATGGACATCTACTTAATAATAATCATATGGATCCACCGCCCGCAACGGCGACAATATCCACAGCATCAAATAATATGACGAATGGATCGACAACAACAACAACAACAACAACAGCAGCAGCATCGAATAATAATAATGCAGCTTATTCTCGTCGTCGTTCAAATGCAGTGAAAGAAGTGGAAAAGATTAAAAAACAACGTGAAGAACGACGTGCACGACAAGCTGAACAAAAAGCCGAAAAAATTGAATTAATGAGTTCGGTTGATCCAACTTCACAATCACAATGGGAATTTTTGGCCATGATACGTGATTATCGTTCACAGATGGATTTCAATCCAATCACAATGAATGATCAGGTGAATGATCATCAGATTTGTGTGGCTGTACGTAAAAGGCCGTTGAATAAAAGGGAACAACTACGTAAAGATATTGATGTGATAACCATTTCGACCAAAGATATGGTCTTAGTCCATGAACCGAAACAAAAAGTTGATCTTACAAAATATTTAGAGAATCAACGTTTCCGTTTTGATTATGCATTCGATGAATCGGCCGATAATGAACTTGTTTATAAATATACGGCCAAACCATTAGTCAGAACCATATTCGAAGGTGGTATGGCCACCTGTTTTGCATATGGACAAACCGGTAGTGGTAAAACACACACGATGGGTGGTGATTTTCATGGTAAAACACAAGATTCATCTAAAGGAATATATGCATTGGCTGCACGTGATGTATTCATACAACTTCGATTGGCTAAAATGCAAGGAGAAGATTTGTTTGTATGTGCCTCATTTTTTGAAATATATTCTGGCAAAGTATTTGATCTGCTCAATGGAAAACAAAAGCTACGTGTGCTTGAAGATGCTAAAGGTCAGGTACAAGTAGTTGGCCTTAGTGAACGACGTGTTGATTCTACGGAAGATGTATTGAAACTAATTCAAATGGGCAATAATATTCGAACATCCGGTGTAACATCGGCTAATAATCATTCATCACGTTCACATGCCGTTTTTCAATTGATATTGAAAAAATCTCCAAATAAACTTAAAGGAAAATTCTCATTAATCGATCTGGCTGGTAATGAACGTGGTGCTGATACATCATCAGCTAATCGTCAAACACGAATGGAAGGTGCTGAAATTAATAAATCATTATTGGCATTGAAAGAATGTATCCGTGCATTGGGTAGACGTGGTGCTCATCTACCTTTTCGTGCTAGTAAATTAACACAAGTATTACGTGATTCATTTATTGGTGAAAATTCTCGTACCTGTATGGTAAGTGTGTATTTTATTCAAAGTTTTGTTTTTTTAAATTAATATGACAAATTCTTTAAAAATAGATTGCAATGATATCGCCTGGATTTCAATCTTGTGAACATACATTGAATACATTACGTTATGCTAACCGTGTCAAAGAACTTGGAACGGATGGTTCAGCCGATGAAGGTAATAAAGAAATGGATGGTGAAGATGATGTCGATGTGGATGATGATGATGATGCTATGGCCATCAATGGTGATGATATGGAAATTTTACAAGCTGCTAGTGTATGTATCAAATGTTTAAACAATCATTATGTTTGATTTCTGATAATAAATTTAAATTTTTTTTCTTTTTGGATTGATTTAGTCTAATGATGATCTTTATAAAATGCATCAAGCGATATCACATTTAACCGAATCTGAAGAAGAAGTGCTTGATATGCATAAAAATATTTGCGAGGTAAAGTTAAAATTACTTGGTATAATAATTCAATTTAATTTAATAATTGTTTGTTGTTCGAAACAACTATTAGGAAATGCAACGATGGACCAAAGAACATGATCGTTTGATTGATCTAACATCCGAAGTTGATTATAATGTTGATGTTTATGTACAGAATCTTGAAGATTTATTAGCCGTACAAATGGAACAGATTAATAAACTACAAGAACGATTAGGAAATTTTAAAACACAACTACGTGAAGAGGAATTGATCTCGAAAAAATTGGTCAGATAATTTTTTTTCCCCAATCAATCAGGAAAAGTAATTCGACCAATATTGATTATTATCAACAATTTATTATTATTATTAAATTGTCAATCGTCATTCAACTAAACTTCCATCCAAGTTTCAAACAAAAAATTCTATAAATTTGTTGTTGCTGCTGCTACACTACTACCACCCTACATAATTCAAATTTTGGTCATATATTGAGCGAGACCCACCTTGTCATCGTCTTTCTTCCACCTGCATTACCACCATCCACCCCCACAACATCAACTATTTGTGCATAATTTATTCTTGAAAACAAAACAAAAAATTGATTTGAATTTCTTCAAGTGTTTTTATCTTCTCAATGTAAAATTGATTCAATTTTATAACCAAAAAAAATGATGATTTCTACAATGGTAATTTTATCCAATGTGGTGATTGTGGTGGTGATATGATAATAATTTATACGCGCCACGTTTATATATATGGCCTCCACACACACACACAAACACATTACCCACCTAAATTATTTTAAATTTTTTTTTTTAATTTTATCATTTGTCTGATTTTTTTTTATTTTCAAAAAGAAATTAAAAAAATTTTCTTATAGTGTTGTGTGCGTGGCTAGTGTGTGTGTGTATGTAATGTGTGTCTTTTATATGTTGTGTAAATAATTGAAATTTGTAATGATGATGACACAGAGATTCAGGCTCACACACCCACATTATCAGTGTGTATGAGACCACTTTATATTTGTTCTGTGATTCATTTTTTTTTGTTTTGTTTTTAAGCATCAACAATGCATTATAAATACACACATACCAGCGTGTGCTATGGATTATCAAATGAGAATGGATTATGATTGATGTCCGAATTAATTATACTCAATACACATACACACACACACACACACACACACACGATTTATTTGAATTTTAGATTTGCACCTTTTTATCACCCCCCCCATAAATTCACATATAACACACACAGAGAGAGAGAGAAATTCAATGATTATAAATTGGCTAATCTTGTTTTTGAATCAAAAATCAAATCATAATAAATAAAAATAAAATTTTTAACACTGAAATGATGATTGACGATAATATTTGGTGGTGTTTGTGTGTGTTTTTTTTTTTATTTTTTATTTATTGAATTATCGATATTTGGTTGTACGGTTTGTTTTTTTTTGTTGTTTCATTCATTCAATTATTGTATTGATTTTAATGATTCGAATCTTTGGTGAATCGACTACCACTACTGTCAATTCATGATCATTACGTCCACCAGTGTTTGTAGCAGCAGAAGAACCAATTATTGCTGAAGAATTTGGTACACTAAATAAATTAATAATACGTTTTTGGCCACCAATATGAAAACCACGATCCAATTGTTGATTAGCACGTATCAAATGTGTAAGACCATTACGATTTAAATAATCAATATTTTGATTATCATCAGCAGTATTCATTCTAGACACATTGATCAATATTTCTTTAACTATAGGAAATTGATTTGGATCTTTTAATTCTTTTGGTAAATTATTATTAATATCATCAATCGATGTGGTCGTACGAATGGGCAGATTATTATTAACACATGCAACCGATTCATCGATTATTATAGCCAATGGCATACGATCGAATATATCATTGATCAATTCATAAAGAATATGTCCACTTTTATCACCATATTTTCGATTACATTCTGATTGAAATTTATTTTTCTGCATTTGTCTACATTCATTATGGCCACGAAGTAGAAAAAATTTATTTGGTGTAATAATTTTCAATGCAAACAAATACAATATACATTCGATTCCCATTGAATTAATGCCAATACCATTAACATAATTGCCAAGAAAAACATAATTACTGGGTACAACTGGAACACTTGTCCATAGGGCTCGTTCCATTTTGATTAAATTACCTAAATCACCGATAATATCACCAATAATATATGATGATGAATTTATACGTATCAATTTATCTTCACAATCAAATATTGCACGAACATTTTGACATAGAATGGTTACATAACGAATAAATAGATCATGATTATTATCAGTACCAGCAAAAAATCCCAATGGTTGATGTTGTTGTTTGTTGTTGATGATGTCGATCTTTTCGTGATTGTTGTTGTTGTTGTTGTACGGCATTAGCAGCATTAAATTCTCGTAACATATCCAAAAATGTTGGACCAATCGATACAGTTGAGAATACATAATCCTGTGAATATTTATGCATAGTCATTTCATTTTTATCATTATTAACTGTTGGATCATTGCTAATATTCAATTCGTTTGTATCATCGTCTAAAAAGAGAGAAAAAAAAGAAAAATTTAAATTCAAAAAAAAAAATTTCCAGAAAAAACAACTTACGTTCAAGAATATTTCTAGCTTCAATACAACGACCAATCGGATCGAAACGTACACAATGTGAACCAAATTCATAATTACGTTCACGACATGCTAAACAAGGGCCATGACTTTTATCAACAATAACGGATGATGAATGATGATGATGTGATGATTCAACACGACTTTTACGATATGCAGAAATTCTTGTATCATTACGGCGTTGAAAATTATGACAAATATGCACCAATAATGGACTTGATGCACGACACAATGATTCTGTACGTATTGAATCATTTGATACTAAATGAATAAATTGATCAAAATTTATTGGAAAATTTTTCCATGTACCAAGCGATTGTTCATTCCAATTTAAATCACGAAACATTCTGGCCATATCATTTTGATCCAAATGATCACGACGTTCCAGATCATAATAACGAAATATAAAACGTAATCGTTGATTTGTATTTGGACAACCAGGTTCTATTGAAACGATACCAGAGAAAAATTCTTGAAATGTTAGATAACCACAACGATTTGAATTGAATGCCTGAAATAGCTGTAATAGTGTATCACATTCATGAAAATAATCATTAATATAACTACAAAATGACCAATATGTCATATAGAATGATGGAAAACAATGTTCCAAAAAATCGCTATAAATTTTTCCAATATCCATTTTTGATATATGAAACGTATTTGCTAATATTTGATCTATATTTTTATTCTGCTGCTGCTGTTGTTGTTGTTGTTGATTAATCAAATCCTGCAGTCCAATCATAGTAATCAAATTATCAACATTGAAACCAATTTCTGATATTTCTCTTGGTTTATTTGTTTCCACTAAGAATGATACAAACATTGGTACTTCAGGACCCCATAATCCGGATATATTACCGGTGATGGCATCATTCATGTCTATCCATTGTAAATGTTTACTACTTGTACAGCATTTAAATTGTGTTGCTGTATCACCAGGTGGTTGATTAACACTATCCAATGTGACCAATTGTATTAAACGATAAATAAATTTTTTTGTCATCGGTAATTGTATCCGCAATATGTGGACACAATTAATACTTTGTACTGGTATTGTTTTCACTAATCTTGGATCAATTTCTGAATCTTCTTTTGAGAATATTATGGCAATACCTTCGGTAGTGGCCATATTCCATGTTTTATCCGGTTGTAATGCAACAAATGGTAACCAAACAGCATTATTACGTTCATTAAGGCTAAGCATTATTCTTCGATGTAATGGACAATAGAATATATAGGCAATACAATTGTACATATATTCACCAATTGGTGAACCACTTTCTGGTTCTAATTTAGCAATAGTGAATTCTTTTAATTTAGGCAATTGTGTCATATCAAAACCATGAAAATCTACTGATGGTTGTGGTTGTTGTTGCTGCTGATTCTGCTGATGCTGATGCTGCTGCTGCTGTCCAACACCCATACCAATCGATTCAATAGAATTAGTTGAATTTGTTGTACTTCGAGATGATTTCTGTGATGACATCGATGATGATGACAATGATGATGATGATGATGATGTCTTTGTTGATGTTGTTGATGATTTCATAATTTTTTTATATTTTTAAATTAATGAAAAAAAAATTGAAATAAAAAAATAACGTATTTTTGATACAACGAATTTCATCGATATCAATAATTTATAGTCACTATTTATATATTAATGTGAAAAATTATTTTCGTTCTTTAATAGAATTATTATCAAATTAATTAGAATTAGAAACAATAAACAGTAACATAATAAAATAATTCATTCATTCATTTGTTATTACCAATCATCATCATCATCATTGTTGTTGTAGCATCATTTAATTGTTCGAATGTTTGAAGATTTTGTTGTGCCGATTGTTGTAGATAATTTTTTCTTTCAATCAATTTTTTTCTACAACAATCACGTTTATTTATTAATCGTACCATTTTATAACGTAATTCATTTTGATGTTCATTTTTTTCATTATAACATTGTCGTAATTCTTTCAATGTGTTTGCACGAATTTTACATTCATCCAAATAAATCTATTATAATCAATCAATCAGTAAATCAGTGATATAATGATAAAAAAAAAAAAACAAAATCAATAATTACAATTGTAAATCACCAACAAAAATATTACCTCTTTTTCATTTTTATTCTGTTTCACTTGACAAAGTACAAGCAAAATATTACGAAATGATTGTCCATTTGGTTGTCGTAGAAAAATAAGCCGATATAATTCAAATTCATCATGAACATTTAACGTTTTATTCCGATGTGGTTGCTGATGTATATGATGACGATCATTGTTGTTGTTGTTGTTGTTGTTGTTGTTATGATCACCATTATTCGATGATAATTGATGATGATTATTAGTATTAAATGGACAATAATAACATTTCAATAATATTATCAATCTATTGAATAATTTATATTTATAATCAAAATCAAATTTATTATAATTATTATTATCGTTAATCCAAACATCATCATAATCATCACCATCATCATCATCATCATGATCATCATTAGAATTTAATTCCATTACAATCATATGTAATGTATACAGGACAGTTAAATGATTCGGTTGAATGAAATCATTTGATCGTAACTTGAATTGATGATGAAAATATTTTGATAATAGATTAATTATTCGATGATTTTCATTAACATTATTCATTATCATCATCATTATCACATCATCAACAACAATGATTTTATGATTGAAATTGAAATTTTTTCCAAATTTCTGATGACAAAACACAAACAATAAACATTTTTCACAATTATAGCCAGTTGTATTTTACTTTAGTTTTTATTTTTTTTCGTCATCCTAGTCAATGTCAATTTTTCTTGATGATGATGATATTTTTTTTCGAACGAATTGAAAATGGAAAAAAAACTTAGTCACCAACACACACCACATTCGAATCATTGTTTTGTTTGTTTTCACTTTTCTTTGACCTCGATCGATTGATTTATTTACACTTGAAAGGACTTGAAATTCAATTTATGGCTAGAATTTTGACAGAACAAAAAAAAAGTCTATTAATTGCAAATTAAATGACAAAAAATGTATAACAACAACAACAACAGCAGCAAAAAAAAAAAATTCACCATGTAATCAATCAATCACCAAATTTAAATAGACATGAAATTTGAATTGCAGAATTAATTATGGAGATGGATCAACAAATAAGAGAATCAAATTACAATATAATTTTTTTTCATCGTTTTTTGTTGAATTTAATGACACAAAAAAATATTCTTCATCGGTTGTTCATCATCATCATCATCATTGTTGTTTTTGAAATTCGTACCATTTTTTTTATCGTTTGTTTAACACAACAATCATCATCATATCCTCGAATATTTTTTGTCATGATAATGATATATATCAATAATAATGTTCTCTTTGGAATACCTTTGTTTATCTTGTCGTTTTTATTGTTTCAATTTCAACATTTGGGTCATTCATCATGTGTTGTTTTGGTTGATTCACCTGACTCGAATTTTTGATTCGATCATCATGATGATGATGCTGATGATGATTTAAATTATTTTTTTAGTTTCAAATGAAAAAAAATGATTCATTTCAAATCTAACGATCATCATCATATCATCATCATCATCAACGAATTGTGTTGTGTAAAAGAGAAGAAAAAAATTTATAATGGAAACGACAACCATATCGTTAGGACCGGCTAGGTCGATACAATCGATACATTTATCATCATCATCATCACCATCATCATCGTCATCATCATCATCGAAACAATCGATTGGTCAATCATGGTTTTCATCATTTGTCATTATCATTGGCGTTGTTTTATTATTATTAGGCTGTGGTTGTGGACCATCATTACAGATTGCATTTGCACCGAAATTGATAACAAGATTTTGTTATAATTCACCAAATTTATCCACTATTAATGTAATGATGATGATGATTATGTTTATTTCCAGATTTTTTTTTTTAATTACTAATCATCATTTCAATTTATTTCCATCCACATTTTATATGTATAGAGCCAATGTGTCCTATGTAATTATTATATGTTTGATGCTACGGTAAGTTTTGGTGAAACAAAAAAACTTTTTTTCTTTGTAAAATTATTATTTTTTTTTGTTATCATCAATAGGTTCTTGGATGTACTGGATCGGTTTGTAATCTCGTCATTTAAAATTCTTTTTTTGGTGTTTATTTTAAATTTCATTTTTCTCGATACACATACACACACAGACAGCATTAACGATGAATATAACGGCAACGCAGGCATTCTGTGTCATTTCACAATGTTTAGGTGTAAGTTGAATTTTTTTTTTTTTTTTTTGAATCACAATTTCTTTTTTATTGAAAATATTTTACAGCAAATAAGACAACAACCAGTATTTTTGGGACGTCGTAAACGAGATAGTAATTCAAATATGATAATGGAACAATTAGCACCAATACAACGTTACAAGGATTCGAATTTGGATATGATCAATCAATCTGCTATATCTACATTACCGGTTGAATATCGTATCGAAAAAGAAGTTGAAGCAGATATTGTACCTGATGATGATATCGATAATGACGATGATGATGACGATGATGGCTACGAAATTTCCGGCAAAGATTTGGATTCGTCAATCTAATTGATCATCATTAATCATTAATCATCTAACTTGACCCTATTCATCATATATGAATGAATGAAATTATTATAACTAACCTAACTTGTTTTATTTTGAATGATTTATTTTTTGTTTTTTTCTTTTATTGAAAAAAAATGTTGTTGTTTTTTTTTGTTTCCAAAAAAGAAAAATTTTTTTTTTCATTATTCAATGACAAATATGACATTTCCGCCTGGTTTGTTATTTTATTTTGTTAAAATTTATGAATCAATGAATTCAAAACAACACAACAAACGACAACAACAACAACAACAACAAAAAAAAACATCCAATCAATTCAAATCCAATCCGGTCCAGTGAATTTATGGGTGGACAAATAGATTCCAATATATATATTCGGATGTATTGTGGTGGTGGAAGATTGTGTGTTCGGGTCAGTCGGTTTTTTGTTGTTGTTGTTGTTGTTTGTGAAAATAAAATGAAAAATAAAAATATTTCATGATCATCATTCATTTACTGACTATCATTGAAAATGGTTGATTCAATCAGAATGATGATGATGATGATACGAATGAAGAATATTTTCGTACTTATTACCACTGGTATTTGGTGGTCATCATTATTTTTCATTTCATTCATCAGTCTATTTCAACATTATTCAACCTATCCAATGGTAAGTTTATATATAAGTGAATAGCAAATTCTTTTATCATTCGATTTCGATGAAAAAATAGCCACAAATGAGAATATGTATACAATCAATTGATCCAACAAGATTACCAAGTCAATGTATCTATTGTAAAAGTCGTACATTTCCAATTACTGTTCGTATGTGTACTGGTAATGTATGTTAATTTTTTTTTTTTTTTTTTTTTTGATAATGTGAATGATTGGGTTAACCAATATTTTGTGTTTTTTTTTTCTTGTTATATGAAGTCATATCTTCCGGCACGTATGACATTGAATGAAGCTTCGTGTTTGATAACCACTTGTCGTAAGGTGTGTTATATATATTCTATTTAATGAATGTCCATGATTGATTCGTTTTTTTTGTTTTGTTTGCATAGCAACTTCCAAGATATCCACCGGAACCATATTCATATATACGTCCAATGGCTAATAATAATATTGGTTATAATAATAATAATCATAATAGCTATAATAGCCATAATAATAATAATGCAATGCATAATGATCCAATTAATGATGACGATGATGATAATGATCATAGTAATGATCATACGAATGGATCGAATGGTATCGATGATGTTGGTGGTAACAATGGTGGCAATGATATAATGGAACATCCATCAACAACAATAATCAATAAGATACGTAAACCAGCGAAATTTTTTCTTGGAAAACCACAAAAAATTCAAACATCAAGTAAGATTTTTTTCCTTCTCTCTCTCTTTCTCTCTCTCTCTCTATCAACAAACTCAATTCATATTAATATAACATTTTTTTCTTTTGATTAAAAATTGTAAATAGTTCGACCATTTTCGTTGTATGGATAATTTTGGAAGAATTTTATCTCCAAAAAAAAAAATGTTAAATTTCAACGACAAAAAAAAAATAAACTTTGTACACTGATTTATTGGTTTCAAAGGATTTTTTTGTTTTGTTTTTTGGGGATTTTTCAACCATCATCATCATCCAAACTATTATTAATACAACCACTACAACTACCTGCTGCCGCATCATTTCGAAGGAATTCATTTCATATATCATCACATTCAGCAGCAGTAAGCTAGCCAGCCAGTCAACCATTTGATGGACGTTGACATCTGTGGATGAAATATCAAATGTACGCATGTGTGTAAGAGATTCTTTAAGGAGCCCAAAACAAAACAAAAAAAAACTAGAAATAAAAATTTTCATTTCATCATCAATTGCACCCTGAAAATTTTCTTGTTTCTTTTTTTGGTTGATGATGGAAACGTCACGAATTATGATGATGATGATGATGACGATGCGGTCAAAGGTCTATTTCTCTATCGTTTCTATATATCAAAAAGGAGTGGTTGATAAAAACAAAAAGGTGGAGCCACCACCACAAACGAATCGGGCGTCGTAAGGAAAAAAAAGGTCAACCAAACAACCGATAAGCATTCCGACATTAATAAATACAGTATATAACCACTTAATCACATGCTGCAGCATCATAAAGGTTGTGTTTTCAATATTGCTAAACATCAGAGAGAGAGAGAGAGAAAGAGAGTTTAGACAGTAAAATGGAAAAAAATGAATGAATGAATGAATTGATGTGCCATGTGCTTTCACCCCCTCCCACCCTCATATTTCCTGTCATGATACGCTTGCTCGAATCATAAGACCAGTAGTTTGTGTTTAGAGTATACTCCATACTCTCTCTCTCTCTCTCTCTCTCTCTCTCTTGGGTCATCATCATCATCATCATCATTACATGATTACATGAATCGTGCATCGACACTAACATTTGATATACAAAAAAAAAAAAATACCATCTGTATATTGGCGAAAAAAAATAGTGAATGAGTATGGCAATGATGAGGATGAGCTATTATAATAATTTATTATGAGTGAAAATTAACAAACAAACGAATTGAACATGCGCAAAAAATAAATATCATCTGCCGAATTGAAAAGAAATAAGCAAAGAAGGGGATTGTCACGACGACTATGATGATGATGATCAAGACGACGACGACGACGACGACAAAACCAAACCAAAAAAAAAAAAAAAATAAACGGCTGGCTCAATTCATACAAACTTTTAGCATCCTCTATTTTTTTTATTATTATTATTTATTTATACAGAAAAAAATAAACAAATTTTTTTCTCCCAAAATGTAAATGATGGATATATTGGCCTAAAAAAAAGAAGAAAAAAAATCTGCCCATTTGGTTTTGGTTTTGGTTTTTTTTTCTTTCGTCGTGTGTGTGTGTTTGTGTGTGTGTGTGTGTATGTTTGGAACATCAACATTGTGGGTGAACCATATGAAAATTTGTTTTGGTATTGCTGATCATCAGATCATATGTTTGAATGAAAATATAACCAACGATAATATATCAATGAAGGCTGGTATGGCCGATTATTTTTCAAATCTCCATCATCATCATAATCATCATCATTTTTTGCGCCTTATTGTACATCATCATCATCATTGTTTTTAATGATTTTGACGAGAAAAAAAAACAAACGGAAAAATTTCAACGAAAAACACACACACAAAAGCCTTTTTTTGCCTCACATACACACACACAGTGTTTGTACATTGGGCCTTGATTGATTCGAAAAAACAACAAAAAGGCGAAAGGATTTATGGCTTCATTTGAATGATGATTGTGGGGTATTGTAAAAAAAAAATCCTGAAGTTTTTTTTTCTTCATTTTCCAATGAAAAATGTTTTTCGATAAACTACTACGGAACTATTTCATCGTAATCCATTAATAATTATCCAGAATTATAATCTCTTTTCTCGCGCCCACCATAAAAAAAGGAGAAAGAGAAACAGAGAATAAAACGAAAAACGACAACAATCGATTAATCGAATGTTGACAACAATACAAAACATTTAAATTCGAATACTGCCATAACATTACATTTACACAAATGAAGAAATGAACGAATGAATTCTTTATCATTCTATATTTTCTTCCGTCTACTTATGTTTTACTCATTTTTATTCTTTGTTTTTTTTTCCAGAAAAAAAATGAAAAATTCAAATTTAATGAAATTAATCAACAAAATACGTCTGTGCCTCATTTTGATATTATAGGAGTTTTTTTTTAATTTCAAATTTTGAATTTTTTTTTGTTTTGTTTTGTTTTGCTCACATTCGATCATCATCATATCTTACCACCATTATAACACCGCCACCCGATATATCCTATCCTGATAACCCTTTTTTTTTATTTATTACCCTGTACTGCCATGACTACCGGTGGTACAGCTTTGGTTGATCATCATCAAAATAGTAGTCACTATAATAATAATAATAACAATAATAATAATCGGCAGCAACAATCAATTGATACATCATTGATAAATAGTGACCATAATGATATTCAATCTACAACAACAACAACAATTCGATCATCATCATCATCGATGGCCATGGAAACACGGCCATCGATTGAACAACGGTCACAGCCATCAGCAGAATTAATAAATGTAACACGAAAACTTCGTCTACTTAGTCCAGTTGGTGCTGAAGCTGCTGAATATGATTGGCCATTAGTTGTAATGGTATGTGTAATGTGTAATGTGTGTAAAAAAAATTGATTGAATTTTTCATTTTAAACAACAGAATAAATATAATGCTGCCATTGAAATTATTGAAACCATACGTCTAGTGGCCGAAGAATTTCCACCATTGGAAACGGCATTGAAAAATATTCTAGCCGATTATGATACATCTAGTTATGAAAAAATGAAATGTTTTTGTGATCGTTATAATAAAGTGATCAAGGGATCAGTGCAAATGGTTAGTAATATGATGATGATGATGATGATGATTCATTAATTTATTTGATTTCAATTATTTCTATCCAGTGGAAAGGAACATCAATACCAGAACCAGAAAAACGTCCTACAATAGAATTATTATCACATATAATGCAAATGTGTTATAATCATAGTGTTGGTGATCCACAAAAATTGAATAAATTCTATGAACCATTCTCACCCGAAGTTTATGGTGAAACATCATTCCAATTTGTACAACAAATGATTGATGAAATTGGTCTGGATAAAGATGATGTATTTATTGATCTTGGTAGCGGTATTGGTCAAGTTGTATTGCATGTTGCCGCTGCTGTTAATTGTGTTCGTTGTATTGGAATTGAAAAAGCTGATTTGCCAGCTACATATGCTGAGGTAAATGGATTCTTTTTTTTTTGTTTGGATTTATTTATCCGTTTTTTTTTATTTCAATTTAGCAAATGAAAAAACAATTTCAATTCTGGCTCAAATGGTATGGCCGTAAGTGTTCAGATTTTGAATTATTTCGTGGTGATTTTTTCTCCGAAGAATTCAAAGATATGATTTATGGTGCCAAGTAAGTTTTATATATAGAAGACAATCACCAATGATTCTCTAAATTCAAAATGATTTTTTTTTTCAATTTAGTTTCATTTTTGTTAATAATTTTGCATTTGGACCCGAAGTTGATCATCGTTTAAAGGGTTATTTTCAAAATCTATTAGATGGATCGCAAATTCTTTCATCAAAAGCATTTTGTTCATTGAATTTTCGTTTTTCACAAAGAAATCTTTCCGATATTGGTGCAATGATGACAGTGAAAGAAATTCTTCCACGTGATCAATCTGTATCATGGACTGGTCGTCCAGTATCATATTATTTACATACAATTGATCGTAAACAATTGGCGATATATTTTGAAAAATCTAAAAATCATCGATTAAAGGTAAGAAAAGTATTGATTTCTTATATCGATCAGTGATGTTCAACCATAGGATTGGATTCACAATTGTACAAAAAACAATTTATTAAATCATTATTATACAGATTATGATTAGGTTTATTCATCCAATTTATTAGATTATCTTTAGTTTCATATATATCACACAACAGTTAGCTTATCAGTGATTTTAGATTAAACGATAAGATAAATTGACGTAAATGATCCAGAAAGTTTGAATACCACTGTATTCAAAGATACGACTATTTCGACTATGATTGTCTTCCCTCTTCTTTTGGAACATAAACTCTCTCTCTCTCTTTCTTTCTTTCTTTCTTTCATACTGACCGACTCAATTCTTTCTTTCTTTTTTGTCATTGTAAATATTACTATGTATATAGAGCAACAACAATGGCCACAGCAGTAGTAGCACTAGTAACAGCAGCAGTACAAGTAGCCATAATAGAAAATCCAATAGAAATCGTCAACAACAACAACAACAACAGCTATCATCCACAGCATTAACAACAATCACAGCATCTAATCATCAAAATATTATCGTTAATAATAATAACAACAACGGTATCCATCAACAAAATATTGACGATAACGAAGACGATTCAAATCAATCAAATAGTTTGATTAAAGATGAAAACATGATACCAAATAAATGGACAAGAAAAGCATGGTCAGAATATATATCTAGTAATAATAATAATAATTCTGGCCAGAATACTAACAACAATAGTAACAACAGTATTTCAGTGTCAACAACAAATGGACCATCTACGGTGAATTCAACGGTGACTCCGACAACGACAACAACGGAAATTGATGATGATCAAATGTCAAGATCACCGAAATTATCAACATCAGCAACAATAGCTTCGACGGTGATAGCTGCACAAAAGAAACGTACCCGTGGTCGACCTAGAAAAATAAACATTCCTGACAATAAAAATGATGACATTGATGATCATTCCGGTAATGGAGATAATAATGTTGGTATTGATGAAACTAGTCATAATCAATGTGAATTGAGTGGCAATAATAATAATAATATAGTTGATGATGAGGATGATGATGATATTGAAAATGGAATTTCAAATCCACCGGAAGATGATGATGTTGATGAAGACCAATGTAATGATAGCAATAATCGTCGTGGACGTCCAAAGAAAAATTCATCATCCACACAAAAGAAAATCAGTCATAAAACAAAAAGGAAATCATCAATTTTCTCCACTGGACGTTCAAAAAAATCATTCAAAGGTATATCGATGAATAGTTTGGCTGTATTGCATGAACAAACTGTTCTTAGTACAACGGCCATCAATACGAATCTATCAATAAATGTGCCAAATGGAAATAGCCATCATTATCATCAACATAATTCTCGTCGACGATATTCACCACCACCACCCGGTTGTGTGGAACAACGTCTTTGTTCACGATTGGATGAAACAACTGTACAGGTGCCAAATATAACTGTTATCAATAAAGAATTGATTGCAGCAGCTGCAGCTAATGCTAGTTGTGATCTATCATCACCAACGACAGCTCTTCGACAACAGATGACACCACCACCCGACATTGATGATACTTCCACCGCCGCTGGTCGTTTGGATAGTAAAACAGAAATATCTGAACAGATTAAAGAGTTTAATGGCATTCGTCTATGTAGGCCATTAACTTTAAATGAATTACTCTATCTATATGCCAAACAAATTCAAAATTTTAATCTTTATATGCGTAAACCAGAATATCTGGATAGTCTTCGACAATCCATACATACGTATGAGGTAAGCTTTATTTTTTTTATGGCTCGAATAAAATCATTTTTTTCTGTCACATTTTTAGAATGAAAACGATAATTCCAATTATCAGATCAATCAAATGAACAAAAAAATTTATGAAGATAAATTCAATTTAAAACGTTACCTTAAAGATCTCAATATTGAATCCAGTCAAGATCTTGTGACACGAATTCATGAGGTTACTGATTGTGTATCACAATTGAAAGTACAGATTGCTGAACTTAAACGTTTGATAGTAACACGTGAAGATGAACTAAATGATCTATGTGCACAAGCTGAACAAATTCAACTGGAACGTCGTCAACAGGAACATCGACGACGACATGAACAGCGGCGATGTTTGGATGAAATATATGAACGTGAACGACAATTACAAAAACAAATTGATGATCAAAAACTTCAATTGGAAAGGCAGCAACAACAAATTCTGCAACAACAACAGCTTCAACAGCAACAACAACAACAGAATCCAGAACCATCAATCGTAACAACAGAATCGGCTGATCAGGTGGAATCGCCAAAAATAAGCTACAAAGAAATGAAATATAAAAAATATTTAAAACGTACAAACCGTACAACAACACCCCCACCACAGCCTGCACCTACAGCTGTAATAATGGCTACGGTGGCATCAGAATCGGTACCGATGACACCACCAACTCCAATACCGACACCACCATCGAATAGTAATGATGGTGGTGGTGTTAACGTTGAATCATCAAAATCATCTGATGCAATGAAAATCGATGTTAATCGTATCAATTCGGTCATTATGAAAGGTTTTAATGAAGAAAAAGCTGCTGCAAATGCTGAACA
Organism: Dermatophagoides farinae; assembly: GCF_024713945.1. Taxonomy (NCBI): domain Eukaryota; kingdom Metazoa; phylum Arthropoda; class Arachnida; order Sarcoptiformes; family Pyroglyphidae; genus Dermatophagoides; species Dermatophagoides farinae. The sequence goes on from NC_134682.1 coordinate 4,113,163, forward strand.
ATCAAAATCATCGAATCAAGTGAAGCGACAATCATCGTCATCGACCAATAGTTCAAGTACAAATAATGATTCAAAACAATCGAATAAACGAACTAGGAATAGCAAAAAAGAAACAAAAATCGAAACATTAAAAACGAAAAAAGGTGATCATCGTGATGTAATTATGACGGCTGGATGTTTAACTACGGTTGTTAATCGTAAAAACAGTAACAATAGTAAGGCAAATCATCTAGATTCAAGTTCATATAATTCAGAAACCAATTCTACTTCTAATATATCTACAGTAAATGCTAAAACAGTAGAAACGATTGCCAAATCTAAATCTTCAAATTCAGATGCCGAATCTCAGAAACCATTTCCATTTAAATTGAAAATTAATTGTAAAGAAAGTAAGGTTAAAATTTTGAATGAATCAGAAACGATGAATGATTCATTAACAACATCGACAACAACGACCAATAAACGAAAGTCATCAACAACAGCAACAACCGAATCAACACATTCAACAAGCAAAAATAAAAAGACAAGATCATCAGAATCATCATCCATTCATCAATCAACGGATAACATTGCTAGCCCGGTCGAAATGAAACGGCCATCAGTTGTCATTAAACTTGGTTCAAATGGACAATATTATAGTCAAACAACCTTAATCGATAATAAAGATAATGATGGTCATACGGATGATGGTGATAAAAAACGATCAAAAACGGATGAAAATCAAGATGAAAATTCCGAATTGACAAAAAAATCTATCGAATCTCTTAAGTCGAACAGTACTACTAGTAAAGGAAGTCGTAAAGGTCGTAGTTCAACGGCTAAACATTCTAAACAGCAACAGTCAGTATTAAATAGCCAGGATGTTCAACAACAACAACAACAACAGCAACAAACAACTATTAATTCCGTTACTACTTCTGTTGATAATTCATTGCATCAACCGAATGATCAACAACAGAATCTGTCGATGGCCAATCAACATTATACGAAGCCATCCGTTCCGATACCACCACCATCCACTACAAATGCTGATTTAGCCGTGAATTATGCTCTTAATTTTTTCAACAATATAACCGATGAAATTGGAACTAAAAATTCCTATTTTAATGCAGCTGCAGCTGGATATTTACAAGCGGCTGCAGCTAGTGGTCAACATTTTAATCCCGGTTTTTACAATTCACTTAATCAACATTCTCATCATCAAGGACATAATTCATTTGTAAAAAATAAATCCAATTACAATAATGGTACGGTTGGTGGGAATGTTCGAAATTCAACAACAACAACAACAACAACAGCAGCAGAAACATCATCTTCGAATCATCAACATAAAGATTTTTATGATCATGCAATGCAACAATTTGCCGCAGCTGGTGTAACGAATAAAGAAACGACCGAACAATTTTTACATCAATATGGTTTGATGGGACATCATTCTCATCATCATCATCCTCAATCATCGTCGACGACGGCAAATGGCCATTTTGATTATTCATCATCATTGGCTGCATGTCGTTATCAGAATAATCAGTCATCATCACAACAGCCATCTTCGAATGGAAATGGATTATCATCAATGGGCCATAATAATAATAATAATGATCCATATGCCAATAGTTTACATATGACTGGATCATCATTGGATTCATTAATGTCAGCAACGGCAGATACTAATCCGATTCATAATCATCATCATCCAGCCGCTAAAACGACTAAAGATCATAATAGTATGATGAATATATTATAGAATAAGAAAAATCTCATGCTAATCATCTCTTTTATTTATTTTCCAGATAAATCAACCACATTCTATAATCAGAAAATGATATTCTAGAATCTAGATAGACAATGATTTTATCTCAATTAATTAATCACAATTCATAATCATCAATTTATACAAAGTTTATTCCGCTTTGGATTGTTTGAATTTTTATAGCTCCATGTTAGAAAATGTGTATGTGTTCCTCTCATCTCGTTTGTTCCATATGTTTTATATCTGCTATATGTATTCTTTCCGATTCTATCGTTCATTCATTATGTATTCTACATTTTTACATCACAGTTCAAAATTCAACATCATTATCCATGATTTGATCTAGTGTTTTTCATTTCATTCTTCTCAATTTCTTTTTTTTCATTTTCGTTTTTATTTGTTTACATCTACCTCTTATTTTGATGATGATGAAAGTGTGTGTGTGTATTCATTCTCAATCAAATCAATGGATACACACACCATTATGTGTGGAGAGAGCTAAGAATCATGTGGAAAATTACTAAGCTGTAAAAAAAGGATTGTTTTTTTTCTCAATCTCATCATTCTTGTTCTGTAAATGTTTTTTTTTTCAACATTGAATTTTATGAATCAAGATTTTGATAATATAAATCACACTGCCAATAATGACCATGATAAATGTTTAGGAAAATTGATTGTTTTTTTTTTGCTTCATCTGATAATGCCAACAGTTGACAAAATTTGTAATTTTGACAAACACAAACACACACACACAATTCTGGATGTATATTTGTCATCATTTGATTACTTATTTTTTACTTAATTTATTTTTTTTTCTTTTCTCTTTTTGGTGTCTTTTTAATAATTTGGTTATTTCTAAATAAATTTGACATTCTTTTGAATTGGTTTGTTTTCATTATGAAACCAATAGATATGGATAGAAAAAATGATTTTGACTATTTTTATCCAACCGGTATATTCATAAACAGCGAAATAGCCAAGTGTTTTTTTTGTGTTTAAATTTTTTTTAGCATTCGATTTTGTGTGTGTGTGTGTTGTGTGTGTATATGAAAAGCAACACGAAATTAATGATGAAATCAGCAACGAAAAATCATCGTCATAATTTATCCGACAATATGGAATTGATAAAAAATTTGGAAAAAATGATTCGTCTATCGAAATGTTGTCTTAAATGTCAACATGATGAATTGCCATTGAAAATGATTAAATGTGGCCATTTATTCTGTTCAAATTGTCTATCTCATTTATCACAATGTCCATCATGTTTTTGTCATTTTGATCAAACAGATATTAATGATGATGTATTGTTTGAGCAATTAGCAGATAAATGTTTAAAATTGCAAAAAACTTTGTTCACAAATGAAACCCTTGGTAATGATCATCTTGATGATTCTGGTGATATCAATCATAATTTGACTGTAGTTATTGATAATGAAATGAAAATTAAATCAAATACTATAACAACAATGGAAAATCAGCCATTGAAACATGATTGTTGCATTGAAAAAATGTTGCATCATACATTACAAGCGAATATTTGTCCAACTATCAACAATATCATGCAAAAATTGATCGATCCATTGATAGTATCTCATCATTCCGAACAGAAATCATCACCACCATCATTCAAATTGGATGTATCGGTTCAAACTGATCAAATACCGGTAATTATACAATCAACGAAATCCATTCAAACTGATCAAATACCGGTAATTATACAATCAACGAAATCCATTCAAACTGATCCATTGCCGGTAATTATGCAATCATGGAAATCCATTCAAACCGATCCGATGCCAGTAATAATGCAATCAACGAAATCCATTCAAACCGATCCTTTACCGGTAGTTAATTTTTCATCTCAATCCGTACAAACTGATGCTATGCAAACATCGGTTTTTTCATCAAACTCCAAACAAACAGAGGCAATATCAACAAATGAATCATCAATGGTAAAGAGTACGTCTATTAATGTGAAATCTTCTCAAAACGATGAATCACCAGTGAAAATTCCAACATATTTCCAGCCATTGTTGACAAGTACTGATAAAAAAAATAAAAAGAAAAAAAATCTCCCATTTTTATCGAGCAATGAAGATTCTGATTATTCTGTTCCACTGAAACGTTTCTGTACATATTCATCATCATCGTCATCATCATCGTCATCGTCATCAGATACTTATAATCATTTTGTCATACTATGTTCCAACCTTGAACAAATACAAAAACGGCGATTATCTAAAGCTGCCATTTCATTAAATTTTGAATTGGTCAAAGAATGGTCATTGAATGTCACACATCTAGTGGTTGGTTCGGCACCTGGAACGAAAAAATCTGATCTTTTGACAACTAGATCATTCAAATATCTTATGGCATTGACTGCCAATAAATGGATTGTACATTGGGATTGGATCACAGCATCATTGGCAAATGGAAGTTTAGTTGATGCTGAACCGTATGAAATCAAAGGAGTGAAAAATTGTGATAAACTTGGCTGTCCAAATGAATCAAGACGAATGAAAATTGCTTTGTTTAAAAATTGTGCTATACATTTTTCCTCATTGATTAATTCTTCAGTAAGTTTGGACGAATTAAAACAAATTGTACAGCTTGGACGAGGTACGATTGTCGATCAATTAGAACAACTCGGTGTAATATTGCTCAAAATGCCTCATCTAAAACCTATTTTAATCCATAATGAACACAAATATGAGAAGGGTGCTGATCTCAATGATTCTATCTGTTGTTTATCTGTTTCAGAATTTTTTGAGATTATTTGTCGATTAAAAAGTGTTTCATAAATCATTGAATAAAAAAATTCTTTTTTTTTTTAATCGAACGTTTTTTATGAACGCCATCTTGTTGTTGTTGTTTTTATGTGCGATGACATTTCGTTTTTTTTCTTGATTTTTTTATTGTTATTGTTGTAAAAAATGAAATTTTTTTTTTGAAATAATAAATTAAATCATCATCATCATCATCATTCATCATACGTTGTGTTTGAGTTGTTTGTTTACTTTTTCTGTTTTTCTGTTTTGTTCAATTATCATATTTCATTCGTCATCATTGTTCATATGTGGGAATATTCATTAACCTGGTTAATTGTATTGTTTCTAATCAATCTTGTTTCATTATCTATTGCTTGGAATATTTATGGTTCTCGTATCAATGTTCTCATTGATCGTAAAGAAGAAAAGGATTTAATTTTCGGTAATTTATATATTCTGGTTGAATAAACATTCATATTTTTTTTGTTTTGTTTCTAGATCAACTTCGTAAAGAGGCATTGGAATTAAAGCTACCGAAAGAACATACACCAAGAATCTGAATCATGCAGAAAATTAAAGATTTATTTAACAAGAAAAAAGGTGATCTAACATTCAAAAAGGCTGGACCTGGCTATCGTCTCAATGATAATGCATCACAAAGGCCTACTTCATCCACATCATCATCGGGTATGGGACGAATATTAGGTTCAGGTCAATCAATTCAATCGAATGAATCACAACCAAAACGTCATGGTGGTCCAGATGAAAATGTAGCTAAAGCTACATTAGCTCGTCTGGAAACAAGACCAAATTCGACAACAACAACAACCAGTGTAAATAAATCTACACTATACGATATAATGGCCGAAGAGAAACAAAAATTTGAAAAAGAATTAAAAATGAAAGATGATATGGAAGAGAAACGTCGTCTTCAACAACAACAACAACAGGAACAATTGAAACAAATGGAAAATCCTTTCAAAGAATTTGAAGAAGCACAACGATTCACTTGTCAAACTTTGGATATAAATGATTCGATTCCATTCAAAGATATTATCCGACAAATTAAATCATCCATCTATGATAATTTTACTGATGATCCTGTTCTTCGATCAGCTATGATTGTATTCAATTGTAATCGATCTATCGATGATGGTCCTAACAACGGTGGCCGCAATGTTCGATTACAAAATTGTTTGGATATTTTGTTGAAAATTGTATCAAATCTATTGAATGCCGAAAATAATGAACAGCTAGAAAAATTTAAACGTGTACGACGATCTAAAATTGAACAAAAAGTTCTCAGCCTAGATGGTACATTGGATTTTATGTTTGCCATTGGTTTCACCATTGATGATAAAGATTCTGATTGGCTAGTCTACGTAAATGATGATGATGAAGCTGGAAGAAAAGCTAAAATGACCTATCTAAAAGATTTGATTTCCAATCCACAAATCATTCCGATCGAATTGGATAGACAGGTTAAACTGATCGATCAATCGATACCAGTAGATGTTGAATCAGATGATCAAATAACATCGGCTAATATAAAAGAATATCATTCGAATCTTGAACGAACACGTCAAATTGAAGAAATGTTCATCAGTCGAGAAACAAAAGCCAAACTTTTAGTTACGAATCCAAATCTAAGCAATTATCGTTCGATATTTACAAAGCTTCGATTTAAATTTGAGCTAACTGGTGAAATGCAATTAATTGAAGCAGTGTTTTATTCACAAGAAACATTGGCCGATGTAAAAAAATGGTTTCTAGAACAATATGGTAATGTATGTGATGGTCAATCCGTTCAATTCAAACAAGGTCTATCATTATTGACCAATGAAAATGATACATTGGATATATTGAAATTATCACCTGCATCAACATTGTTGGCCGTTGTTGTTCATTAATTTAATAATTAAAAAAAAACAAATACAATAAATGTAATCAAAATAAAATTTTTCATTTTAAAAATATAATAATAACTGTAATTTTGTTTGTTTCGAAATTTAGCATTATCATCGAAAGCGGAAGTTTAGTAAATACCAAACCTAATGCTACAATTGTTGGCATGTCTGTTTTTGTCATCAATTAAATATTAACATATATTGTATATATCCACATTTTTATTCCACATATCATGGTCATCATCATCATCATCATCATCGATATATCGAAAACTTTTTTCTTTTCACTATTGCCCCATAACTTGATTATGATGATCGATGACGATTGATTGATGCATTCGGTGGTTAATCTCAATATATATTGATATATATAAATGATAAGCCATTGAAATGCCGAATGATGATTATGATGATGATGATGATGATGATATGGACAGTATGATGATGTATTTGATGTAAATCGAACCTTCAGCTGTATCAATACACGAAAAAGTTTAATTGACGCCTGTCTATATACATATCGTTTTCATTTTATTCGATCAACAATCAATGGATCGATGATATGTCGTGTTTCTTTTGTTTTTTTTTCATTTATACGATTGGTGGTGGTGGTGGTGGTGGTCTGATCATCATCATCATCATTCTTTGGATGAAACAAAAAAAAAAAAAAGTTTCCATACACACACATGGCATGTGAATGTTTTATGGGTGTATATTATATATGTAAAAAAAAAAACATTGTCGAGACACAAAGCCAAGCAAAAAAAAAAAAGTTCAATAACAAGAAAAACATTTATTCACATTTTCAATTTGAATGTTTTACACGCGGGCAAATTCATACATATGATGATGATGATGATACAGACAGACATAGATCATCATCACAGACATAGATTTTTAGTCATTCGAATCGAATTGAATCGAATCGAATACATATGGACAGATATGTTACATTAATTATTATTATTATTATTATATCGATAAGTATAAGATTTCGATTATTAAAAGATTCAAATCATGATTATCATTCATTCATTCATTCATTTCATTCATTAATTCGTTTGTTTGGTTTGATTGATCGATGAAATAATCATCATCATCCTCCCCTTGATTGCTTATTATTATTATTAAATATCAGAAATTTTTTTTTTGTTTTGTTTTGTCTATTTCATTATCATCATCATCATCAACATCGACATCATCAGCGTGTTTCTCTCTCTCTCTTGTCATCGGGTACGAATCGATTTGAATTCGATTATACAAACCAAATCGAATTTAATCACCATCATCATCATCATCATTTGATTATCAAGGCATTATTATGAATGATGACAGATAAAATTAATTGCCTACAAATTGCCAATATAACACACAGAGGCGCGATTACTTTTGTTGTTGTTGTTGTTGTTCAATCATCATATGGCCAAAGCTTTCGATTAATGATGTAATATCTCATATATTGCTCAATGATTATATTAGTTCGTGAGTCATGGAATTTTTCATTTCATTTCATTTTTTTTTCTGTTAATCGATAAGGTCAATCTAGATCTATTGATTATTATGTATACAAATTGTAAGAATTAAACGGGGCAAAAGATGATACCATTAGGCAAATCATTGGCTTTAATTACATAATTAACAATTTCATTAATTATCACGAAAACATTTGTCATTGTCATTGTGTGTGTGTGTGTTTGTTTGTTTTCCGAAATCAAATTCACAACTTTTGTCTGATCCATTTGTTCCGTAGTCGTGGTGTGTGTGTGTGTGTTTTTCATTCAAGGTTCCAAGAATGATGCCATTTATATAACCGAATAATTTTTATTTTGTCTTTTCTTTTCTTCCCATCTATAATTCAATGATGAATCGTGTTATACCGAAAATGATGATGATGATGATCTTGTTGTTGTTGTTGTTTTTGTTTCTGGATCATTATTATTATCATCATCATCATCATCATTATCAATGAAAGGATGGGAATCATTTATTCATTCATTTTTTGTTTTCCATTGTTATTATTGTATATTAGATATACAACTGATAAGTTCGAACTTGAAACAATTATATTTAGTTTTCCAATGATTTTTGAAGGTTTGGTCGTGTGTGTGTGATGGTCAAAAAAAAAATCGACCGATGATGTTGAATTTCGCCCAAAAATTCAAGTCAAGTTGGATCAGATCGAATTGTTTCTATGGTTTTTTTCGTTGTTGGAAATTTTAATGATGATGAAACCAAAAAGGATTAATATACTCACTGTGGTGTGTGTGTGTGTGTGTGTGTAACATCATCTTCATTTTGTCATCATTATAATAAAAATAAACACATGACATCAATTTGGCCATCAAATTCTCCTATTTTTTATTATTATTATTATTCATTAGTTGTTCTGATGATCTCAGTATTATATTCATATGTGTGTGTGACACTTTAAAAAATAAAAATGACCAAGGTCATTATCGTTATATACATACCAATCTTTTGTTTTGTGATTCATTCATTCATTCATTCATGAATCCATTTGATGAAGATGATGAAGATGGTGATCATCATCATCATCTTTATTGTCAACAATCATCATCATCATTGTAAAATATCTTAATTTCAATTGTATCCCATTATCATTCAACACATCATCATAATAATATATATGAAAAAAAAATTGTAGGTGGCCACTATAGTGGAAGTGTTGCGTAAATTTTTTTTTTTTTTTTTTTGTTTAAAAATTTTCAATATATCACTTCTTTTCATCATCATCATCATCATGGTGATGAATCCATGTGGTCAAAGGAAAAAAAATCCTTTTTGTTTTCATTCATCTCTCTCTTTATTTATGATTATAATCATATTATATTCATATATATATGAAAAGTTTTTCTTTTCGTTTATTTGTTTGTTCAGTATCAATGAATTGTATATACTTGAACAACAACAACAAAGAATGGATTTGATCATATACGATATATATGATATAATCATCATTCGGATATATAAGTGTGTGTGTGTGTGTGACTTTGTTCTATATATAGTTTTTTCCATTGTCGTTTCGTTTCGTTTCATTTTAAATCCAAATACAACAAAACAATTCACATGAATGAAATATATGAACAATAATATATGAATGATCATGATGATTATAGGTAGCTAGTATGAATCAGTTCATTTTCATCTAAAATCTTCAATGCTGTAATAATCATCATCATCATTATTATTATTACTTCTGCTTTTAATTATTTCGATCAAATTGAAAGACCTTGATTAGAAAATAATTGTAGCACATTTCATTTCATTTAGTTTGTTCGTGTGTGTGTGTGTGGATGTTCAACACAGGTTATAGGATGTTTGCACCATGCATGATGTGGTGTGGTGTGGTGTGGTGAGTTGATTTTGATCCTGGCAGTCTATTAGAAGTATAATAATAATTACTGGTGAATAATAATAACAATAAACGGATTAAAATTGGATGGATTAATGATGTTGATGCTGATGATGAAAAAAAATGTTTTTCGCTTTTCATTTTCATTTTTTTGTTCCATAATTTGGCCTATAAATGTGCACTTACTTTTGATCATTGGCTGCTGATGAATCATTTTATTTTGTTATCAAAATTAAGGATCGTTCAATTCACAATCAATTCACACACACTCACAAAAAAAGATCCAGTTCATTTTCAATAAGTTCAGCTGTGTATGTGTGTGTGCGTAGTGTGATAAATGTCGGAAGTTATCGATTTGCACTAAAGATTTATAATTCATTAATCCCGATACACATTGTATATATATTTAGCCTCGGGTTGTTGTTGTTTACAAATTTTTTCTTTATTGAAAACAACAAAAAACAATTATTTTTCCATCTATAATTTCAAATAATAATCGAAAATGAAATGAAATGAAATGGAAAAATCAAGATTACGATTATAGAGATATGTGTAAATGAAAAGCAAAATTTTTTAAAAAAAAAACAATGTACTTACATGTGTGAAAATAAAAATTAAATCCATTTTTGGATCATTTAAAGTTCAAAGTTAAAAGCCGAAGAAAAAAAAATAAATCAATCCAAGTTCAAGTTCTTAAGTTGTAGAATTTTTAATGCAATTAGATTTGAATTATATCGGCTTCGTTTTTGTTTACATTAACTTTAATCTATATATTTTCATCATCATCATCGTCATCATTATTATGGTGGAAAAAAAAGTCGAGATGATTTTTGTTGATGATCCATCCAGCCATCCATTCATCCATTAATTCATTCATTCATTAATGATTGATGTCTTTTTTGTTTTGTTTTGTTGGCGATATAATTTTCATTCAAACATTTGTTTTCAGCTCAGCCAGGTGTTATTCAAATAGAAAAAAAACGGGAGATTCATAATGGCCATCATCATCATCATCGTCATCATCATCATAATCATTGACATAATGTCCACTTATGAAAAGCAGATTGAAAATGGATTGTATATGATGAATAATGGATAATGGATTCATTACATTATTGAAATAAAAAAAAAACACATTTTCTTGATGTATTGAATTGAATTGAATTGAATTTTGAAATCAAAATTCAAATTGAATTACTGGAAAAAAAAGAGAAAAATATAATGGTAAAATGATTACTTGTTGTTGAAATTCATATATATAGTGTATATTTACCGAAAAAAAACCTGCGGATAAATCACGAGTTATCATCATCATCATCATCATAATCATCATCATCATCATCGTTGTCGGTCAATGGAGAAAAAATGGTTCCGTATTTAAAAAAAAAAATTGGCATTCATAACATATGCATTGCATTTTTGTTCTTTCTATTTCTTAAGGAATACAAATCACATTTTAAATGTGATTAATCGGTAAGTGATGATAATTTTTCAATTTTTCTCATTATCATCACATGGCTTAATATTTGATTATGATTGGTGTTTGAATTTGTTGCTTTTTTTTCGCCGTCTTCATGAAAAAAAACCGAAACCAAGAAAAAAATGAAATGAAATGAAATTTCTTTGAATGAAAAAAAAAGGTTTTTTTGTTCAATTTGGTCGTGATATCCGGACAAATTATCATGTTTGTTTGTTTTTTTGTTTTCTTTTTTTGTTCTATGATAACAATTTTCACTGACTTTCAATGATCACATTGAAGAATGATGGCAAAAAAAAAAACATTTTCAGATGAGAATCGACAATGGAAAACATTTTTTTTCTTCTTCTTGTGATTTTTCATTTTTATTCTTGTTTAACACTTTAGCGATAAATTCCATCATCATCATCAACATTTGACCTAAACGTTTTGTTTAGCGAAATGATGATGATGATGATGATGATTGACATGATTGAAATTGGTGATTCACATTCACATACGTGAATGTCAATGCGCAAAAGAAACAATAAAAAAAAATTTCTTCATTTTCTAGTGAACAAAAAAACAAAATTTCTGACCTTTAATTTTTTTCTTGACAGCCGCCTTATAAGGGGTTATTAATCAAACGTCATCATAGTGATGATGATGGTCAATCAAATATCATGATTTTTCTGTTGTTGTTGTTGTTGTTATTGTTGACATTCAAATCAACCAAATGGCCTTTATTATTTCAAAACTTTGCTACCGTTGATGATTGATGAACCAAAACAGATGCACCAATCGTTTTTTTGTTTTGTTTTGATGATCAAGTTCATCATCCATCAAATATTTCAATCAAAGTGGATTAATCTTTGGATGATGAGATTAATTATTGATTTTTTTTTTGTTTCGAATAATCTATTCCATTGTTGTGTGTGTGTGTATATATTACCCAGTAGCCAGGATAGATCATCTGTTTTGTTTTTAATCATCAATCTGATCGTGATCAAATGACTGAATTTGATATGATAAATCATCATCATTTTTTTTCATAAAATGAAATGGATATCATCATTATCATCGGATCATATGGATGGTGGTCTATACACAACAACAACAACAAAAAAAAATGTCAAGATCAAAAATGAACGGGGCTATAAATACAAAAAAAAAATCAGCAAAAAAAAAAGAAAATGAAAACAAAAAAAAATCAAAAATCATCACGTTGATTGTTCAATAAAAATTGACATGTTTTTCTTTCAATAAATGGACAGCTTGAAAACTTTGGCTTACCTGTGTGTTTGATCATTTGAAACAATTGTCTTCATCAAGTTGGTTTAGCTTTTTTTTTGTTTCTTCGTTACCATAAGTGATGATATGATATATCCATTCAGTGAAAAAAAAATGGAAAAACAAACAAAAAAAAAAAATAAACGAATGGATTACTGTTGTGTTGAAACATCATCATTGTTCCAAATTTAAATTTAAATTTTTTTTTCAAACAAACAAAAAAAAAGAAATTTAAATCCTTAACCACACACATATAGAGATAGGATTAAACACGATTTTAATTGGCCACGAATATGAATGTATGATTCGGAATTTGGTAAATTCGAATGAATAAATGAATGAATGGATGGATGAATCATGTCATCGACTATTGTGACTTATTGTTTATATCACTCATTTTGTTTTGTTTTTTTTTAGGGGAATTCTTCATTTGAAGGTCATTGTGGGCTGTTTAAATTTTTCAAAGATAAATTCATTTATTGTTTTTCTTTAATAGAACAACAAAAAAAAATTCAACGCATGTTCTGAAGTCTTCATTTAAAGTTTAAATTTTGATTTTTTTCTGTCATCGTCTGTTGTCGTTTGTTGTTGTTGTCGCTTGTTGTTGTTGAGATTCAAAAATTGATCGCTTGATCGATCGATTGATGGTGGCAAAGAAGTAGAAAAAAAAATAAAATACAATCTGTCAATCCTGCCGCCAAAAAAAAAGGTCGTTATTGTCTTATTGAATCATCATCATCATATTTGTTGTTGTTGAAACGATCACATCAATTTATTTGGTCGCTGCCGGTGTGTGTGTGTGTTTAATGTTTAAGAATTGATTCTGTCATATTTTTTTTTTCATACTGACTATATTTCTATTTCCACACAAATGTGTGTTCATTATCGAAAGTAAAAATAAAACCACATGTGAATCATTATTTTTTCAAAAAAAAAAAAAAAAAAAACTTAAGGAATTTCGTCACCATTCAAAAATTGAATTGAAAAAGTGGAATTTTTTTTTTTTTAGATTGAAATCTCAATTATGATGATGATGACAAAGTTTTTTATTTTTATTTTATTTTTATATTTTATTTTCGAAAGTAAATTGTCAATCAATCAATCAATCAAAAACACACACACAATCAAATTGTGATTGGACTAGATGAGTAGATATAGTGTGACCAAATTCGAACATTATTGTGTGGCATATTGATCATTTTGATGATAATGATTTTTATTTGATTTGTTCATCATCATCATCATCATTTCATCGCTTAGACAGAAAGATTTTTTTTTTTTTTGGTATTTACTTAACCTTTGATTATTATTGGCCATCAATTATTTCAAATTGACTGTATGTGTGTGTGTGTGTTTTTACTTTATTGAAACATCTATATTGATCGAACGATTATTTGTTCATTTCTAATTTTCATTGTTCAATCAACACACACACACACACACACACACACACAGGAACATCTTTTTCATAATATTCAATGTCATCAAATGAAATGATTATTATTATTATTTGATTTCAATAGATCGATCAAATTGAACATTGGAATCATATGTATCATCGCACTATTAAATTTTTTTTTATTTTTTACATCATCATTCAATGATGATAATCGTAATCCAAATGGAACGAATTCAATGATTCTGTAAGTGTTTTATTTTGTTGAATTTCTTTAAAAAAACTGAAACTAAAATAAATTCTTTTTTTTTGTTTTTAGCCAAAAAAAACATGATGAAACGATTTTTTTCGTTTTTGTTTTCGTTTTATTTTTGAAGGATGTTATCCATTCATCCATGATGATGATTATGATTATGGTCGTGCGTGACATCATCCGTGTTGTGATATATCGATCATGTTCGAATTATAAATTTTTTTCTTGTTTGATTATGATGATGATGATGATGAACAGAAAAGAAACATGATTAGAATACAATGGCTGTGTTTGTGTGTGGACCAAATAGCGTCAAATCCTTGATTGAATGACCGAATGAAATAACAACAAAACAACAACAACAACAACAAAAAATGAAAATCGGTTCAAAGATTAAGTCATCGAATAAAAGAAAAAAAAACGTTTACATTGAAAAAATATTTGAGGAAACAACAACAATCGATCGTGATTGATTTTTTTTATTATACTTTTTTTTGCTTAAATTTAAATTTGATCTTGGTCTATGACAAACAAACAAAATAACCGAATCTTTGATTTTGTTTTTTACTTTTTGACAGAACTTTTAAGCAACAACAACAAAACTTTTTTTTCGAAATTCATTTCTGATGATCTGTTTGGCACGACCAAGATGATGATGACGGCGACGACGACGACGACGACGAAAATTTGTCCATCAATCGAAGATGGTTAAATAATTTATTCAAATCTTTGTCATTGGTGATGGTGGTTCTCAACTAATCTCTGGTTAGTAGTGATTTTCTTTTTTTTCTGTTACAAATTCAAAAATATTAACGTGATCTACTTATATAGTGGTATATATGCTAAATCCTGAATCCTGAAATGAAATTCCCAATGATCAAAAGGATTGTCACCCATTGTGTAAAAAAAAATCCCTGTTGAATATTTAATCAATTCCTTTTTGGCCACACATCAGAATCAAGATCACAAATGACATATGAATAAAATTATTTGTCAAACAACAATGATCCAACAAAAAAAATTTTCAACAAAGAGCATGTAAAATCAAAAAAAAACAAAAAAAAGAAGAAAAATTGGAACGAAAACGCTGATAAACTTAACGAGTGACTAAAAAAAAATGGGATGTTCATCCACAACAATAATAATAATGAAAAATACATGCACAGGGGGCCAGTTCCAATAGCCATCTTGGAACAGCAGTAATACAACAACAGCTAAAACAACTGTCTATCTGGTCTTGTAACAACAACAAGCCTTACTCACTTTGATTTGAGTGACTGGCCAACAACTTGTTACACACACATACACACCAAGCTGTTTGTCTCTATATGATTATGATCATCATCATCTTCACATCTTCGACGATCATATATAAATAATGGTTTCAACTATTGAATGGACCAAAAAGAAAATAATCATTATTTTGGATCAAAAGTGTTCTTCTGAAAAGAAAAATCATTCAAATAAGTGAAAAAAAATCAACAACAAACATCGACATACGAAATTTTTTTTTATTATTTGTCTTTTGTGTTTATTTATAAGTGTTCATCATATCCGTAACGTCCCGTATATTCATATTTATTCGGTTTGCTGTGTCCATCCACCCATCTACCATCATTCTGGTTTCTTCTTCTTTTTTTTTGTCGAATCAAAACTTGAATGAATTAATCTACTAATTGATTAATTAAAGTTCCGGTTTTTTCTTCTTCCTGGTTAACCCATCAAACGAATTAGTTCAAGCCATAAAAAAATGGGCGGAAATCATCTACTGTTATTAGGTAAGTCTATCAAATGTCTGACGAAAAAAAAAATTGATTATCATATCCTGTCTGATTGCTTGTTATGTTGAATGAATGGTGATTTTTTTCATTTCCAAATACATTCATCATCATCATCGACAACAACAATAATGATAATAATCACAGAATGATGATTAAAAACGATGATGATGATTATATATCATCAGACATATAAATAGCAAAGCAATAAAAAAAAACATTAAGTACAACAGTAGGTCCTGTCGTTTATTGACTGATGATAATAATGTTGAAAATATTAGTTCTACTTTTAGATTTTTTTTCATTTTCATTTTTTTTGAAAAGCTAGCCAGATTTCAAATTTGCAAACTACTCTTATTTATTATTCATCAAAATTTTTAAAGAGCTTATAATTGTTTTTTTTCTTGTTCCTGTCTTTCCATGTTAACACACACACACACTCGCTGTCTACAAGTCAATTTATTCATTCATTCATTAAAAAAAAATATTGATTCATCATCCTTTTTTTATATATTTTATATATAATAAGTTTAGTTTTTTTCCGGAATGTTTGAAAAAAAATAATAACATTACCACCAGCCACATACGCAAACGCAAAATCTCTAAATGATTGATTGTTTCATTCATTAATTTTACATTGATATTTTTTTTTTGATTCAATATATTTCATTTTTGTTTTGTTTTGTTTTTTTTGTTGTCTGATTGATCCTACTTATTTTTTTTAGCCATTTTGCTGCCAGCAATAGTAACGAGCTTAGCCCCTCAAACACCATCATCATCATCATCATCAGGTGTTCGATTGAATCGAATCTTATTACGACGTACATCACGTACAGCCATACCGATGCGTATTAGTTCATCACCTCGACAAAGATTCTCTCGATATATACAAGAACAACAACAACAGCAACAATTGGAATCACCGCAGGATGTTCAACAACAACCGCAACAACAACAAGATGATGATAATGATATTGATTCAGAATTGGAATTCCTTATGAATGCATTTCAGCAGCAGCAACAACAACAACAACAGGAACAACAGCAAGAGCAACAACAACAAGAACAGCAACCAATATCTATGATGATGAATGGCAATGGCGGTGGTGGTGGATCAGTTCCGGCTTCTGCTATGTATACAACACTTCCATATGGTGGTTATTCACCTGCTGCTGGGTCAGCTTCGCCAACTTCAACGCCTCGAACCGTACAACAGAAAGGTAAATGGATAAAATTGATTATGCAAACAAAAAATCCTATAAAATTTGATTATTTTAGAAGAGGATATACCACGTCGTTCACAACCGGCTGGATTGGCTGCCGCTGGTGTTGAAATAGATTTATCACAAAAATTCATGCCACAAATGCGTGAAGTTGATCAATCATATGGTGCTGGTAATGGTGGTCAACAAAATGGTGCTTCAATGGGATATAGCACAAGAGGTTATAAAAATGGTGGAGGTAATGGTGGCAGCAGCCATGATGATTATGATATGGGTTTTGATAACAGTATCGATATGATGGATATGATGAAAAATTCGATCCGTGGTGAACCGGGTAAAGATTATCCTATTCTAGCAGATATTCCTATTACACGATTCAAATGTTCAGATCATGAATCGCCAGGTTATTATGCTGATGTTGAAACACAATGTCAAGTTTTTCACATCTGTCAAGCGGATGGCCGTCATAATTCATTCCTTTGTCCAAATGGTACCATTTTTTCACAACGTCATTTTGTATGCGTTTGGTGGTATGAATTTGATTGTATGGATTCAGCGGCTTATTTTGGATTGAATGCTGAATTGTATAAAGAAGTTGAAGCAATCGTAGAATCAATGCCAAGCGGCCCAGCTAATGGAGGTGGATTTGCAGCTGGTAGTGCTGGACCAATCACCGGTGGTAGTGTACCAAGTTATGGTAATGGTGGTGTTACTCAATCCCCGAAACAATCTATGTATCAGCAACAACAAATGGCTGATGATTTTACTGTTGAAATGGGTCCAATGACAACAACATCTCCAATGTATTATTCTGGTAATGGTCAACGATCAAAACCATCAGCTATTCAAAACTATGGATATAGCAATGGCAAAAATGGTAACGGAAATGGCCAACGACCAAAACTAACCTCAAGATATGAACCATCATATGGTAGTGGTGGTAGCTCACCAATGTCTGTGACACCTAGTCCAATCGGTCAAGAAACCTATGAAACAACGCCTTACAATTTGGATGCTGCATTAGGCGAAGAAATTCATTCGGAAACACCATTAATCGAATCATTACCATTGACAACTATATTACCACATGTGGAAAAAGTCGTAGATATGGCCATTGCTAGCCGAAAAACAGCTTCAACTAAATCAGCATATTATGGTTCAAATAATGGTTTCGGAGGTAAAAAGTAAGTAGTCGACTATTTCGAATGACAATTTAACATCCAATTTAATTTGATTTGATTTTTTTCATCTAGATTAAATGGTGGTTCGAGACCATCATATGGTAGTATAAAAGGTGGTAGCAATAATGGTAAATCGAATAATGGCGGCGGTAGTGTACCATCAACATATGGAATGGCAAATGGAAGTTCATCACCATCGACATCATCATCACCATCACCACCATTATCACCAGCATCAACGGTAGCAGCACGAAAGAATGGTGGATTTAAACCACAACAACAATATCAACCATCATATGGAACAAAAATTTAAAATCAAAAAAAAAATGAAATATTTTATTTGATTTGATTAAATGGTAATGGGTGGATGGATTACAATGTTTTTGTTGTGTTTTTTTTTCAATTATCAAATTTTCTCATTATTTTTTCTGTTTTGTTTTCTTTAAATCGTATTCACTTTTATATTTCGCCCACCCCACAATGTATGTATTGGGGGGGGGGGGTAGCCACCATCAATTATTGAATATCATGTGTATAAATTATGATTGATGAATGAATAATGAACTTGTTATTGACATTCAATGTTTTTTGTTTTGTTTTGTTTCGTTTCATTCATTTTTTTACTCTTCAATCCCAGTTTTTTCTATTTCTCTCAATTTTTTTTTTTCATTCAAATAATAACATTGATAATGAACGTAAGCTTATCTTTTATTTTATTTTATTTTTTTTTGATCCACAAGTTTCATCGATTTGGTATATATTCATCAAGTGGGTTGATGGGTGTGTGCGTTTGAATGTAATGAAATTGGCTTTATTGACATTATTTTTTTTATATAATGATGAAAAAATGATGCTGAATAATAAATTTGAAATTGATATCGATCGATCGATCAATCAATCAATCAATATATTGATCAAGATTTGGTTCGTTGAATGAATTTTTTTTTATTGCTGTTGCTGCTGCTGCTGCTGCACCTTCATGTTGTTCTTCTAATCATCATGTTGATATAGCCGCAATTTTTTCATCATATTCGATGCATAAAAAGGATTAATGTGGATGGATAAAAAACCAAGAAATCGAGAAAATTGGAGAACTTTTTTTCATTTTTTTTTCATATATGCAAATTGATTGGCATCAAACCTCAAATCAAATCATTAACACCTTGTAAAAGTGATGAGTGATGATGGTTTAGTGTTTTGTTTTCATTTTTGTGTTGTTTTTTCTTTTCAAAAAAAAAAAAAAAAAAAAAAATTTTCGCCCACATGTCTTTCATTTTTATCGTAATTCACACTCGCACACACAATATTTCCAGAAAATATTATTTCCGGTTGTCATTTTCATGGTAATCATTTTGATTATCACGATAATATAGGCTGCATCTGAATAGTCATTCATTTTATAAACAAGACTAAAATTGAACTCGTGAAACCTTGAGTGAACTGAACATTTATTTTTATGATCATCATTTAAATGAAAATTAAAAACCAGTAAGTTGTTAATTCAATGATGTAGATGATATTAATCATCTATAGTCACTATCTAATGTCTAATAACATTCGATTATTATATATCATTCTTCTAATGGCTACATATCGAATTTCAATATTTTTTTTTTCTTTGTTCAAACAAAACAAACAATAAATATATAGATGCTCTTTCAACAAGATGAAAATTCAATTCAATTCAATTTGAGTATTTTGATTATAATCATGTGATTATAATTTCAATTGAAAATTTTACGCAATTTCGATGAACAACTATGCAAACGTTCAATTTGATTGGAAATTTTTCCAACCAATCGATCCATTTTTTCAACCGAATCAATAACATGTACCCGATCTGTATATGGATCATATGATACTTCAAAACGACGTGGTAATTTATCGGCTACATATTTTCGAAATTTTTCTTTTGCATCATCAAAACTTTCGGCTACAAAATAGATTTCCTGATAGTCCAGATCCTGATATGATTGTATGGCCGTTTTTTCTGGATCAAATTCTCGTAATTCCGGTTTATTTGACAATGAATGTTTTAGTTCACCAAATGATGATAATAATCCGGCTCCGTATGCACGTATCTGGCCATTCTCACGACAAAGACCAAATTCAACGGTAAACCAGTATAGCTAAATTGAAAAAATTAAAATTAAAAACAATTTCAAATTTAAACTATTTATATATGAAAAAAATACAGTGGCCAATTTTTCCAGATCTTCATCGCTTGCACCAAGTGAAGCTAATCCTATTTCTTGTGAAAAATCGGCAAAACTTTCATCAGCCAATATTGGTATATGGCCCAACAATTCATGAACACAATCTGGTTCAGGTGAATGATCAGGTTCACTTGGATGGCGCATATATTGTGTTGTTTGAAATACACGATAAGCAAGACTGGCAAGAAAATCACGTGCAGTCAATAGGCCAGCCGCTGGTCTTATTGTAAATCCAGTTCGTTCTATATTGATAATCAAAAATTATATCAAACAACAACAACGACAATGATCGAATATATTAATCAAGAAAGACATACTTTTAAGAAAACGTGAAACATCTTCCAATTGTGGTATATTATCCGGTGCATAGCCACATTCTTGTTCCAATAGTTTAAACACTTCAATGTGTTTACTACATGCATGTGTAGGAAATAATCGTAGCAATTCTTTGTATACAATTCCCCAGGTCTTAATTTCTTCTTCTGTATATTTAACTCTAGGTATTGGATTACCACTTGAAATGGAGAAAAAAGAAATTTCATTAGAAAAAATCATCACAAACCGACATTTGAATTTCAATTTACTATCGATAATCAAATGCAATGTTTGCAATCTCTAAACGACGTGCACGATAAATTGCATCGGAAAATCCTGGATGATCACTATCTAATTCTGGTTCATATTTGGTCATAATATGTGTACAGAAATCCAGATCGCTTATATGACGTGGAAACCATGGATCTTTTACTGATATAAGTTTTTCACGCAACAATGATACTTCACCAAGTCCAGCTTGACGTGCTGATTTCATAAATGTCAACAGATTGGCCGGTGTAATCATGACCGACATGAATATATCGAAACATTTTCGATCTTTTTCATTCTGTCGACTTTCCAAATGTTCAATTGTGGCCTGTGTTGCCTGCATCAATCGTAATATTCTTGGCAAATTATCCAGACCATTATTGGCCGGCAATGCAATCATTAGATTTTTTCTTTTCAACATATCATCCGTTTTCTGTTGGCCATCTTTTTGTCGTGTTTCTTCCGCTACAATAACCTCCTCTTCGGAAAGATCAAAATCTTGTGATGCACTACGACTTTCTTCGATCCATGAACGTACGGCTTCACGATTTTTTTGTGTCTCAAATTTAGCATCATCAACTAATGATCTTCGACGTGATGGATAGCCATGCTATTTTTGTTTGAATGGATAACAAAGAACAAAAGAAAAGGTCAGCGAAACAACGACAAAAAAAATCATATAATCATTTACATTCAATCAATCCATTGATTAATTAATTAATTGGCAATTATAACTGTCACCAACAGAGAAAAAATGAACAACGGAAGTAATTTATTGTTGTTTGTTTTGTTCAAAAAAAAAATTGAATCAAATGATGTGTGTGTGTGTGTGCTGTCCAATTATCATCATTGTGTAATTATAATCAGAAAATCAGATTCAGAACTTTCGAATAATTACAGCAACTCACACACACACACACACACACACACCCATATCCACTTTTTATATCCATTCATTCTTTTTTTTTTTTTTTTTTTTTTTTGTTGAAATGTGTATAACAATCAACACACACACAATGTGGATGACAATGAAAAAAAAAGATTTTCATTCAGATTATGTGTGTTCGTCGTCGTCGTCGTCGTTAGTTAGTTAGCCATATTTTTTCCGATGATTGATATATTCATTACAATGAAAAGATTCATGAATAGAATTTTGTGTGGATGAAAAAAAAAAAATTGAATAGAATGGAAAAAAATGATAATGGCGGATTTCCGTTGCCACCATTTTGGATGCCAACAGTAAGTCATTTTTCCATTATATGTTGTTTAATAACTTTTGACTTTTTTTTTTCTCTCTCTCTCTCTTTAGTTGGACAATAAAGTGATGGAATTTGTGTGTCAAAATTAATCCTATTATTATTATTCATTATCATTTTGATATTCACTATAATCACATGTGATTGAGATTGATTCAAATCAATTTAAATATATTGTCAATATTGATAATCATGGATGAATGAATGAATGAAAAAATTTTTATTGAAAATTATTTCTCAATCAATTTTTCTCTTCGGCTTTGGCAATGATCGGATGGGTATTATTATTCATAATAATCATCATCAATAATCATAATAAATAGAGAGAATAGAAAGAAAGTGAGACTTACCTCAACACTATAGCTACGTATGGCAAATTTTTTCTCCAATCGATTTGCCGATGCTAATGATGCCATTATTTTGAAACCGGTAGCTGACATACGCAAAATATCAAAACTTTAACTATGAATCAATCAATGAATGAATGGTGGCAACACTTTTTCAAATTTCCAGAACTGATCTGATCTGATGTCTAAACATTGAATGAATCGGTATCCGGAATTGGATGGACCATTTTATTATCGAAAATTTTTTCTGTGTTCAATGGCGCAAAATCCAAATGAATTCTTTTTCATTTTTATTTTCTGAACAAAGTGGGTGTTTTATTTTGTTGTTCGAAATAAGGAACAATTGTCAACAATTGAATTACAATCAATATAATGTACAGTGGATAGGCCATGGTATGGGAAAAAAATCAATTCAATTTCAATCAAAATCAAAATTTTTCATATACTGTGTATGATGGCTTCAAATCGATTCGGTATCGGTTATCAAATTATTCGTGTTTCATTACTCATATTTTTAATATTGATGATCATATTGAATATTGTAGGACTATTTCGATCATCAGATATTTCACATATTATTTGGACAATAATATCATTTATATCGATAATTTTTGGCCTAATTGGTGCTATTAAACAACATTTTCTTTATTCATTAATATTTACAATTATAACCATAATATTGTCTTCAATGTCTGTATGGATAAGTTTATTCTATGGTTCTGCCGGTGCTGCCATTTTATTGGTAGTGATTTCATTAATCTATACATTTATGTTATATGATTCTGGTAATCGTCAAATGACAATGGCATTCAAATGATTATTGATTATTACCGATTTTTCTATAGAACAAAAATAAAATCAAATTAACAAAAAAAAAACAAAACATTTTTAAAAATTTTTTCATATATTAAATTAAAATTCTCAACACTTATGTGTTTGCAAAAACTGTATAAATTTTAGCTCAAATCATCATTTTATATATTTGAAATACTTTTACGAATTCTATAATAAATATTAAACACTGATGGGTTTATTCGGTGGTGGTGGCAATAAATACGGAATATTCTATACAATTGTTCGTGTTGTATTAGGCATATTGATTGGTGTTATATTGATTATGGTCACATTATCGGTCATCAATCATGGTCTTGGTTCATATAGTCTATCCGGTTATGTGTGGTTGGCCATTTCATTTGTTTCGCTTATAATTGGTTTACTTGGTAATGGATGATAATTAATCATATTTTTTTTACATAATAAAAATTATTTATTTATCCAGGTACATGGCGTGAACATTTTTTTGCCGTATTCCTATTATGTGTCGGTTCGATTACATTGGTTTGTCTTTCATATTATGAACGTATTAATATGGGTATGTGTGACAAAATTTTTTTGAAAAAATTCCAATCATAACCGACAATTTGATTGATTAATAAAAACACAAACAAAACAATTATGATTATCTTTTGATGTGATGTTTCTTTTCTTTTTTTTTAAAAATAGGTATATGGTCAGGCAATTTTGCAACTGGTCAAGGTATGATAATGGCTATGATTGCATTGTCGGCCCTGTATTCATTTATGCTTTACAATACTGGCCATCAAGAAATGGGTTTACCAGAATTTTGATTCAAATATTGAGAAAAAAAAATTTTTTTCGCTGATCCAAAGACAATAATAATTGTATTTTTTTTTTTTTTTAAAGAAATGATGAATTTTATCTATTAAATTTTAATTTTTTATTTTAAATCATCATATATTTGTGAGTTTACACTCTGCAAAAGTAGTACTTGTATTGTATAAACAAATTACAAGAACGTCCGCGCCAATTCTTGTAATTAATTTATTTTCTTTTTTTTTGTTTTGTTTTGTTTTGTTTCGAATAAAAAGTAAGCCAGAAAAAAAATTTTATTATTTTGAATCTATAGAAACTTTCAAAGACAACAACAACAAAAAAATGGCCGATAATAAATTCGGTCTTCTTTATCCATTCGTTCGTTTGACTATTGCAATACTAATCATTTTGATGATAATCTTACAGCTAAAGATGGTAATCGATTATTATGATATGTTCACAGCATCACATTTTTTATGGATCATATTTTCATTCATTTCCTTATTGATCGGTATAATTGGTGTTTGGAAAGAACATTTTCTATTCACATTGTTATTCCTAATTATTGGCATCATATTGGTGATGATTGGCCGTTTTACAGCCACTTGGATTGATTATTCATATAATGATGGTTTGGTCATGGCTACATTGATATTGTCAGCAGTATATCTATACATGTTACATGAGAATGGTCATCGTGAAATGAATATGCCAAGATTCTGAATTATGTAAAACATGAAAAACCTACACAACAACAACAACAACAACAACAATCGTCGAACAAAATAAACAATCGGAAAAAAATCGAACATTCGCCCATTCGAATTATGGATTGTTTGTGTGTGTGATTGTTGATAATAAAAAAAAATATAAAATAAAATCTACATTTCATTCGATTGGTTCGCATTTTAAATTTTCCCTGTGTATTTTTGCTTGTTTGTTTGTTTGTTTGTTTGATTTCTCAATTTTTCATTTTACTACTACTTTATCACACATCCGTTTATCGTTCTATTACACATTTTGGAAATTTTATTTCAAAAAAAAGGGGAAAATAAATCATCATGACACTCAATATGATGCAGATTTGTCGATATGCATTCGGCATTGGTGTTGCCATTGTATTCATATTGAATATATTGACCATTTTCAATTATAGTTTTGGCCAAAATGGTATTATCTGGATGATAACGGCAATGTTTGGATGTATTTGTGGTGGCATTGGTGCTTGGAAAGAACATTTCCTTATGACAATGTTATGTTCAGTATCATGGGCAATATTATTAGCACTTACATATTTTAAACATATTTATGCTGGCTATTATTATAGTGAATATGGTTATCATGTTGAAATTGGAATGGCAGCCGGTGGTGGTATTTATGGTGCTGTATTATATTCAAATGGTAAACGTGATACTGGTTTACCACATTTTTGAATCAAAAAACAACAAGACAAACAAACGATAGATTGAATTGAATTCAATCATAATAAAATAAATATCGATCGTTCATAATTGAAAAAAATTGTCTGATTCTTTTTTTTGTTGTTTGAAAAATTTTTGAAAAAATAAATAAATAAATAAAAAGTTATGTATGTATCATTTTATTCAATGATTATTGTGTGTGTGTGTGAATTAAGAAATTTTTTTTTCAAATTCAAACACACGAATATTATAAAAAAAATGGGAATGAATATATAAAAAGAATAAAACCACACACGATAATAATAAACAGATAGAATATTGTTTGTGTGTTTAAATGGTGATGAAATCAATTTTTCTGTTTTGTTTGAATCATCTGCCATGTGAATCACCATTATTTGAATTAATTGTAAACATATCGGCAATAACATTATGATAACGTTTTTTGATTGCATTACGTTTTAATTTCATTGCTGCCGTTAACATTTCATTATCTGGTGTCCATTCATCCAATACAATTTCAATCTGTAATGGTATTTCCACTAGTTTAAGGCCACATTTTAATCCAGTTTCTTGCATCAATTTCCAGATCATTTCTTTTAATCGATTCATCGATTTTGTTCCATTCACAGCAAGAGAATTTAATTTTTCCTTATTAGGTACAATTAAACCGACCAGATGATTGGCAAATCCATTGCCAAAAACACAGATATGATCAATGTAGTTGCAATTCTTCAATGTTGATTCAATCTTTCCCAATGATACATATTCACCGTTGGCTAATTTGACTAAATCTTTTTTACGATCAATTATTTCTAATGTTCCATCTGGATGTATTTGTACAATATCACCGGTACGTACATAATGTATACCATTTTTTTCATCTTTCAAATATCCTTCATCGGTATTTTTCGGTAGATTTAGGTAACCATTCCAATGAGTTTTGCTTCCTATTAATAATTCTCCACGTGGACATGGGGAATCCGTTCGTCGATATCCACCTTCGGTCCAATCAGCTAATCTTGCATAAACATTAAGCAATGGTGGTCCACTACGGCCATATGATAGATCATGACGATCCATACACAATACTGGACCACATGTTTCTGTCATACCAAAACCTTGTACTAGGTTCGTATTCATGGCCATTCGACAAAATGCCTGTAATCGTGGTGATAATGGTGCACCACCTGCAATCACTTTGGCCAAATTTCCGCCGAATAGTCCACTTATTTTGGAACACACTAGTCGATTTAGTAACGGTGTATTATAACCTATAGAGATTAATATAATAATTTTTTTTTGATTATGAAATAAATGATTGATTAGAAAAACGTAAAGTTTTAACAATGATATGGTTTACCTTTATGAGTCCAACGTAATTTATAATTGATCAGATAATCGAATAATGGGACATGAATTGATGATCGTGCTTCCAATTTTTTGTAGATTTGTGCCTGAACTCGTTTCAATACTAACGGTGCAACCATCATTATTGTTGGACGTAAAATGGACAGATCAGATTGAGTATCGGGTGCGAGCCCGGGTGCACCATCGACCAATGTTAATGGACTGGCAAAACCAATACGGCCACCAAATGCCAAAAAAGCTAATTCAACTATAGCTTCGAATATATGTGCTTGTGGTAAGAAACCGGCCAACACTTGATTGGTGCCATCAGCCACTAATTCCGGTACAGCTGACCATGCCGTTGGAATACTATGGATTACTTGTTTGGATGTTAATTGAACACCTTTTGGTAATCCAGTACTACCGGATGTAAATACTTTGATTTGAAACAAGAGATCAATTTGCGTTCAATATAATTAATTAGGCTTCATTCTAAACTTACCGATTAATGACAATTCATCTTTATCAAGTGGTTGACATAATTCTTCATTTGGTTCATTCGAATGATTTCGATCAGCATAACATTGTCCAATCAATTCGATTCGATCGAATGGAATCAAATCACAGTGGCCAATTGGTTCAGTAAAACATTTTTCATTATCAAGAATTTCCTGTGAAACTTTTTGTGCTCGACGCCGGAGATAGATAATTTTTTCAATATTTAAATCATAATTAACAATTGTCGAACGAACTTTAGGCAATAGATCCCATGATGTGAACATGTATCGTGCTTTAGTCTCACGAATAGCATGAGCAATACCAGATTCACCTAATGTTGCATAAACATTCACCTGAATAAGACCGGCACGTGCCAATGCAAATTGCATCATAAGAAATTCAGCACAAGTTTCACATAGAATAACCACTGGTTCACGACGATCAATACCGGAAAGACGAAGACCATGGGCAATACGTGTGACACGTTCCCACATTTGTCCATAACTAATCCATTGATAATGATCAGATAATTTACGTTTCTTTATCCTACGTCCATCTTGATCATTTTCAAAATATTCATAAAGAACATGACGATAACCAATTGCCGGATTTTCATTGGGAAAATATTGGCTATGTTCACGTATAAAATCCACCAATGTATCACAATTATCGATTATTGTATTTTTTAATACCGGGTCATCATGAATACCAATCCATGGTGAATCAATATCGGTTGGATCGATTTTTTTAGCACGAATTTTTTTCGATTCATCAATAATTTTTCGTGGATTCTGTATCCACATATAAATCGGTAACGTTATATATGTATACAATGTGACGATAATATCGATGAAAATGATGAACATTTTACTTGCCAGAGAATTTATTATTCGAATCGATTGTCATTGTTGATCACAAACATAGAAAAAACAAAAAATAAATAAATTCTAGTGGTCTAAATTCTTCTATGTATGATGAATGAATGAATGAATGTGAATGAATATAACCATAGATACCGAGGAAATCTGCAACAACAAAAAAAAATTGAACAAAATTAAAATTAAATTTTTTTTCTTGTTCATGAATATCATTAATAAATTGCCATTTCATGATTTGATGGCAGAATTCAATTACATTTTTATAAATGAAGCCACACACGACAACGAACGAACGAACGAAAAATGTACTGGTTATGAACTGATTAGATTTAAATATAATATATATACTTGATATACTTGATGACTTCCCGTCAATTTTAACGTTTTTTTTTTAGATTAAAACACAATTTGTAAAATTAGTTGATTATAATACATCAGGCTGATATATATATTCTGTTTATATGAGAAAAAAAAATCGAATGATTTGAACAGCATCATCATCAGCAACAATTAAAAAAAAAATAACAAATGGCGTGATTAATTATATGGTAGTGGTGATTAAATACCATGTCATCATCATCGACAACATCATCATTACACACACAAAAAACAGGATAGTATTGAATGGCTATTTGATCGATCATGATCGGATGATGATGATGATGATGATGAGAACCTGTCAAAAAGAAACAACAAAACAAAATATCAATTTTCGTTCGAAGAAGTAAAAAAAAATTTTATTTTTTTTTACACTTCATCATCATTATCTTTGTCATAATTATTGACGACATTGTAATGTGTATGTGTACTATATATTGGAAAAATCTGCTAGCGTCAATAAAGATTTTTTTCTCTCTCTCTCAAAAAAAAAATTGATGACTTTTGTTAATTCGAATTTGAATTAATGGTCAGTGTGTATGTATTAAATTTTTCTCCGATTTTTTTTTCATTTTGTTTTGGAAAAAAATGCAACCACATTCTTATATGGTTGATGATGATGATGATGATTAAGAGTGCATTGAAAAAAAAACGATGGTTACTATATTGGTTATTCATATCACTGTTTTTTTTCAAGTTCACTATCGATATATTCATTTTTTTACACTTCTTTTTTTCCTGTTTGTATTTCTGTAACAATTTTATTATTTTTGTTCTTCTTGTTGTTGTTGTTTGGATAATATTTTCTACAGTAAAAAAAAACTTGGAGAAAAAAAGAGTTGAAATGATGATTTTGAATAAATTACAAAAATATAGAATATTCACTAGCAATTCGATGGAAATTTTTCCATCACAGAATGGGCATAATATTTTTTTTTTTTGTTTCGAATCATTTTCCAATATGATGAACGAATTAATCGATATTTATTTTTGATTTTATTATTATTATTATTGCGATGTTTTGTTTTTGGTTTCAATCTCATCAGATTATTTTTTGTTTAAATTTTATTTTTCCTGATGATTCGACAATTATGATTTTAGATTCAGATTAAAAATTCAAAATTGGACAATTGATTTGAAAATTTAAATTTTTTCTACAAGTTTTTTTTTCATTTGAATGAATCAGCGGTATGTAAACTTTCTGTTACGAAAAATTAAAATCTGATCATTAGTGGACATTATTAATTAATGAATTCAATTCTAAATTTTCAAGGTTTTTTTTCATAGCAACCGGATTATATACATGTACTTGATTTGTCTGTGATTTGTATTGATCTCTTGGTCACCATCAATCGTCATCAAAAGAAAAAAAAACAAAAAAAAACGAATGAATTTTCTCCATCCATTTTAAACCAGTGCTTGTTGTTTTCTAAGAAATTGTAAATCTATATATCGATCAATTGCTGACGAACATTTTCAAAAAAAACAAAAAAAAATGCCACCAATCGATTACAATCGATATTATTCCCTTATAACTGATCATAGTTTCCTACGTCTATTTGGTCAATATGATAATCGATTTGTACGATTGGCCCATCAATTAATACCTTGGGATCGTTTCAATGAAGATTTTGAACATTTACATAATGATGATAATTGTGACAAGATTGATCGTCGTGATTATTGTATAATACGATTATTGGAACATTTTAAACAGGAATTATTCACCTGGGTAAATGAATTGAAATGTGATCATTGTAATGGTAAAGAATGTGATCTATTGGAATGTCGCCACACAAATGATATTGAATATCATTGTCGAATGATTGAAGTATATAAATGTCCTAAATGTAATGCACTAATTGAATTTCCACGTTATAATCATGCTGGACGATTATTGGAAACACGTCGTGGACGTTGTGGTGAATGGGCACTTTGTTTTTCATACATTTGTTTTGTTTTTGATTACGATGTTCGTATGGTACATCATGTTGATGATCATGTATGGGTAGAAATATTTAGTGAACATCAAAAACGATGGATACATTGTGATCCATGTGAAAATGCTTTCGATAATGCATTACTATATGAATGTGGTTGGAAAAAACCTGCTACATTGATCATCGCATCAGGAATGAATGAAATTCGTGATGTAACATGGAGATATTCATCTGAATGGCAAAAAACTGTTATGCTTCGTATCCAATTATTCGATGAAAATCGTTTACAATCAATGATTGATCAAAATAATCGTCGACTACAATCTAATCTTTCAGCCACTGAACGTGATCGAATCCTACATCGTTGGATAGGTGAAATGGTTGAATTTTTACGTACACCTGATCAAAATATACGACAACCATCCGATCCAAAAGCCCTTCAAGGTCGTATCAGTGGTTCAATTCAATGGCGACAATCACGTGGTGAATCTAAACATTCATATCATGAATTTCATTTGAATCGACGTTATTGTCAAATCGTATACAATTGTCAACGTGATGAATATTCAATCAGTAATCTGGATTCGAAAGAAGAATCTTCATCGATCAAAGGATGGCAATCTGGTTGTTATGAATCGGCCTATATTTTTCGTATGATTGAACATGATTGGCAAATGTGTTATCTAAGCCGACAACAATATTGTGGCCAACAAGTTATTGGTTCCATACGTTGGAGATTTCGATTACCCAACGCCAATGTTGAATGGAATCATATCAACATTCTAGTCAAAGGTCGAACTTATGAATCCGGTGTTATCGAACTTCATGTTATATTACCATCAGCGAATGATCATTTATCATTCGAACTGAATGAAATGTTTCAATTGAATCGAAATGATTTCGATCATAAAATCGAATGGTTCGATATTGAAGCCAAATTAATGTTTGGTGAAGGCAATATAGCCTGGCAACATGCACAACTTTTTCGACAAAAATTATTACCTCAAAACAACAATGAATCAGATATAGATGATGAGGATTTGTTTAAAATTTGTATTAATTAAATGATTCAAAAAAAAAATATAAAAAAAATACAAAATTTCATGCCATTATATTTGCAAAATATGACAGTCATTTAAAATTCAATACATTTGTTTTGGATTGATCAATGGATAATTATTCAAACGACAAAGGCCAGATTTGTTGCATGAAAAAATCCATGTATATGTTGCTAGATTCGGATTCCAGGAACACTTTTATACAAAAAAAATTTAAAAAAATAAATAAAATAAAAAAAACCAATTTTAAAATTCAATGTAAATGATTAAAAAAAATATTACCTTATTGATTGCATAATATCGATATAAATCATTTTTAGTCAATAATCGAATCGTTGTCGATGCAGTACGTCCTTTTAGAATAGTATCAGGTTTTCGACTATCTTCATAGATGAAAAAATATTTATCAAAAAAATCATCAATATGATAATCAAGATCAAGCGGTTCGTTTATGGTTATTGATTTTTTAATCGATTCCAAATTATTCTTTAGATCTTGATCGATGCTTGCCAATTTCGTTGAATATAAAATCTAAAATGAAATGAATTTCAAATTAATAATTGTGAGATTACGATACATTTTGTCCAATAATAAACACATACATAATTGATTGATTTTGATTTTTCCGAATAGCCTGGTTTTTTCATCATTTTTGTCGTACATAATCTACCACATTCAGATCCAAATGCAATCGTATACATCCATGGTGATAATGACATGTCCTAATTAGATCAAATGAAAATTATTCAATAAAAATAATTATAAAACATTTATCAGACAGTAATTCACCGTATAATCATCGGTTGCATTTGATATGATCGTATGACGAATATCAGCACCACTATCAATAGGTCGATCTAGAAGAATGAATCCAATGAGGCTACCTTTACGTACCATAGCCATTTGTATCATAGCATTAGTCCATAATGGTGAATAGGTCATAATTTTCTGACATGGACGACATTCAAGCTGCCGAAATAATCCATCCCAATGTATATGATAGATGAATGAATGATTCAATGAAACACAAACATACATGTATTTATTGATCCAACGAATCGATAATAATGGTTGACATTTAAGATTACCATTCTGATCACATGGTAATAGGTGTTTATCTTTGGTTAATAATTTTTCATCATCATTATCAATTGGTAATCGCCAAAGACATGCAAATCCCGTGTTGAATGCACCAACTATCATAGTGAATGGAGCATATGGATACCAATCAATGCTATTACAATTTAGATATCGTGGAAATCGATCCTGTAATACAAGTACAGGTTTGACTTGGAACAGGTATGTTGTTTTATAGCTACCATTTAATTGATGGGGATGTGGTAAAGATATAATTCGAACATGACCATCTTCACTGGCAATTGCTAATAATCCTAATCGTTGTAGTCGTTCATTCGATGGTTTTAGTTCTTCATACGAAACACCCCATGGACACCAACACATTTCTAGAACATCACCATACGATGTCCAATCGATATTCAATGCTAAACGAGCTATGTTTTCTTCCGATTCGCCTTTTTTCATTTGATTCAATGGTCCAAGATTCCATAATTGCAAACAAATTTGATCGGAACGTTCATTTTTAAGTATCTGATCAAAATCACTGGTAGCCAATACAAGATATTGATCACGTTTAGCATTCACTTCGGACATTAGTATTCGATCAAATTGTGATTTACAATCAAAACGAGTCGATTCGGTGGTAAATGGTAATGGACACCAAGAAATAGCTGAAACACATTTACCGACATTGAACATTAGATTGTCGTTATCCAAACGTATTGATTCAAATGCTGATAATTTTTTCATTTCATTATCACCAGAATCCATTGTACGTGTTGTTTTGAAATAAGGGGATTGACAATTTTGTATCTGAAAATTTTCATCGATTATACGGTAATCATCATGACTTGGTAACATGTTCGAAAACATTGGATTGCCATTATCAACAGTGTTAGCTTTCAATGATAATGATATTTGTTTATGCCATTCAAGAAGTGGTTTAAGATAACGAGGTTTTCGTGAACTACTTGGACCAGAACGAACAACATCATTCAGTTGTTTTTTCTTTATAAAAATATCAAATTCTGCTTTCACTGCATTATTGAATAATTCCTATATGAATAACAAATAAGAACAAATTGAAAACTATGAGTAAAATCGATTAAAAACATACATTGTGTTTATGAAAAAAATGTTCCACAACATTTACATCGAGCCAATTGAAACGATTTCGATCATTTTGTTGACATTCGTTAAGGAAACAACGAAACCAAAATTTTTTCCAACGACATCGACGATAATGATTTTCCAATTCGAATCGATATTTAAATTGAGTAGGACATAAAGAATTGTAACAGGTAAATAGACCGTTTCGATTAACAGGAACCGATTCGATGATTGTTCGTTCAAATCCATCGCTATTATCATTACCATCTTCTCGGATTAAATGATGAACAATTATGGAAATGATTCGATCCAAATCACGATCATTCAATGTTTTTGTCGTTTCCTGTTGAATCTTATTATCTTGATTACCCTTATCATTGAGATCATTTGTTTCATTCGAAATTGACGCTTCAAGCTCTTCATCTGATGATGATGATGATGATGAGGAGGAGGAGGAGGATTTAGCTGAAAAATCATTATCATCGTTTTTCAGTCGTGCTTTCTTAGATTTTTTATTTTTATCATCATCTTCACCATCACTACCAGCTAGTTTGAGAGATCGAAATTTATTGATTGCTCTTTATGATTTTTAAAAAATTATATTAATAGTAAATTGAATGAATAAAAAAAAATAAACTTACTTAAGAGCAGAATTTCGTTTTTTGCCTCTTTTACCTTCCACAACTTCTTCTTGTTGACTTATCATTTCAATATCATTATCAACAATTTGAATCGATGGATCAACATTTGAATGAATTGAACGTAAATGAAGGGCCAACGAATGAATTCTTAAACGTTTACCACAAATTTCACAATCACGAAATAATTCATCTTCCTATGAATGGGTGATTTACAACAAAAAAAAATGTTACATCATTAGGTTCATCCATATTGTAAACAATTGATGTGTGTGTTAAAACATACCGATTTACCACATACTTCAGCATGTAATACCATACCCAAAAAACTTCGAAACGTTTTCGAACATATTGTACAATTGAGCATTTTAAGAACACTTAAAGCACGACGATAGCCTTGTTTAATTTCCGCTTGGGTCATCGGTCTATCATCATTGATTAATGCCTATTAACATACAATTGTGTGAAAAATATATGAAGAAAAATAAATTTTTAAATTACAAATTCCTATTGCATGCATCAAACCTGGCCTTGATGTTCAACAAGAATATGATGATCACATTCATTCAATTTGATTGAGACGAATCCACATAATGAACAACAATATTTATCGGCTTTTGCTATGCCAAATGGTTCATCTTTTGTCGTTCGACCCATTAATGGTGGTGAATATAAAAATCAGAGATAATAAACGGAGAATATGAATTAATAAAATCAACAAAAATAAAAATATTTGGCCACATTAACCACGTTTTTTTTCCTTCTGATGATGATGAATTTCGAATCGCCGTTCATATACAACGTTATATGTAATGTATTCAAATTTTGAAACAAACATCATTTATCATTATAAATATTGGATCGAATTTAAAATTGAAAAATTTTCATGATGTGTATAATAATTCATTTTTTTTTATTTTTCATTCATGATTCAATCATCATTGGTACATAAATGATGATTTGAAAAAAATCACTTGTTGAACAAAATGTTTTATGCATTGGTCACAATGACCAATATTAGTTATAAAAAATGATAATGATGAATAGTAAATACATGGTGGTAAATGCAGTTACAGGTTCAATTATGGCCATTACCACAAATGGAAAAAGTTGACCAAAGTTGTTGCAGTGGTGGTGGCAATGATAACGAATGGCCACATTCCATACACACACACATTGACGAATAGAAGAAGCACTTGTTGAATATAAGGAGCTAGACAACAACAACACACACACACTTGTTTGAATCAACTATAATCGAAATGGACTCGATTTATGTCTCTGCTGTTGTTGTTGTTGCTTATGGAGCAAACAAACAAAAATCCACACACACACACACACACCTTGACCCATTCACTATAGAAATATAATTGACTGACTGATTGTTTGTGTCCAACGACATATTTTTGATGATCCAAAAAAAAAATAAAATAAATAAAAATCGATTCACCAACAACAAAAATGTCAATCTTATCAATCAAATGATCAATCGATTATCTATACTACTATATAGTAAACGTGTCATGATTAAAACGCCCGAAATCCATTTATGGGATTAAAAAAAAATAAATAAAACTCGATCAAATGTCGAAATGTGGTGATGATTTTCAGTAACAAAATTATGTGACTTTTTTGTTGTTGTTGTTGGTTCATTGAAATAAAAATTCACTGCCTCATCCACACACCACCACCTTGTTCAATTTTTGAAATCAAAAAAAATTCTGAACTTTTTTTTTCATCTCAATTTTTATAATTGAATATGACCACCACCACTGAACAACTTACTATTCTACAATCGACGAATCGTAAGTTTTTTTTTGTTTAATATTAACAGAAGACTAGATTAACAGTTATTAGGTTATTTTTTTTGTTGTTTAATCCAAATAACAATCAACAAGTAAAATTTTGTTGTGTCATCTCTTAATCTATGAATATGACCGCTGGTCAAATTGATCAAAAAAAACACACAACATAAAAAATTATATTTATCTTGTGCGTCTGTGTGTGTGTGTGACTTTGAATTTGCTAAATATAATAATGTGAATAGTATATATTAGCAATGTCTAAATAGTTTAGCAAAACATGAGCAGCTTTATAGAGAACTCCCCGTTTTTTTTTGTCGAGGTCATGGGTCAAAGGTCTTTCTCATCAACAATATGATGATGATCCAGTCCTATCGTTATTTCTACCCGGGACCGTATACATTCTCACCAATCAACCAAAATATTATCCACCACCATCATCATTCATTCATTCAATATTATATTCCTCCCCTTAGGACTGGTTTTTTTTCTCACACTACCATCATCATCATCATCCATACACCGACCGACCGAACGAACGAATGATTGGTATTTTCGCTCGATCAATCGTTCGGTGTATATTGTGTGGATGAATGTCCTTGCTGTTCTGTTGTTGATGGCGGTATTGATGATTGTGTTATTGGTGCTTACTACAACCCCAATTATTTTATACACAGTGTTAAAAGAGAGAGAGAGAGAGAGAAAGAAAGACATTGGTCAAAATGTCGCCAATGGTGGACTTGAATATAAATGTTTTTTGTGCACTTGGCACACAGATAACTAACCAGCACCTAGACAAAAGGTCAACCGAATTGAATATATTGGATATATATAATGCAAAGAAAATCCCTGTATACAACAAATAAAAAAAAGAGAGACCTGGATAAAGTGGCTGATTCAAGGCCTTGATTTTTTTTTATGAAAGATTGACTCTTTGGATCTTTATTGTGTGGACATTTAAATTTTGAATTTTTCGTTTTTTGTTCATTTAGTTGTTGATCTCAACCAATCATCATCATCATCGACGACGACGACAAATGACATAATGGTAGCTGAACATTTATCAAATTTGGACGATATTCGATCATCACCAAGTATGGCAATTATTTCTACTGCTTTGGCTACAAAATCTCCTTCCACAACGCCTACAAGTCCATTTTTTCGTACAAATTTAATTTCAATTTCTAATCAAAATTCATTGAATCAAATGGAAGATCAATACCACCATCACCACCACCAACAACAACAGCAGCAACAACAAGGTTGGTTTCTTCGACGTAGGCAATCGGAACAATTAATGGAATCATCATCATCATCAAAACGATCACATGAAGAAGATGTTTATGAAGATCTTTGCTATGTAACGCTTAGGTAAGATTTAATGATGATGATGATGATCATTTTTGTAATTTAATTTCATTTCATATTTTTTTTTAGATCAAATTGTAATCGTGATTCAAATAATTTGACCATTAATTTAAATTCAACAAATAGTAATTCATTAATTACATCTAAACGTGATTATTGTTTAAAAGAATTGATTGAAACGGAAAAAAATTATTGTGAAGCATTACAGATGATAATTGATCATTTTTGTCAACCATTAATACGTGTTATACCGGTAAAACATAGAAATGTTATATTCTCAAATTTACAATCATTATCTGAATTACATTGGAAATTATATCAAGATTTATATCGTACTAATCAAAATGGTCAACAACAACATCGATCCAATAATAATCATAATAATAATAATGGCCAATTGATACCGGGATATCCATCAAATTGTAGTTCACCAAGTGTATCCACCTGTTCAACATCATCAACATCATCTGGTCATCCAATACAACAGCTAATTAAAAATGGAACAATATCAGCCTGTTTTCTTTCTATGCGTGATCGATTTCTTAATTATGGCCAATATTGTGCTAATCTTCCAAAAGCACAACAATTATTGGATGAATTATGTGTACAAGATCCAGTTATTGAACATTGGGTTAGCAGATGTCAAGAGGATGCTAATCAAGGAAGATTTAAACTTAGAGATCTTCTTAGTTTACCAATGCAACGAATACTCAAATATCATTTATTATTAGGTGAATTAATACGTAATACCAATGATCAACATGATGATTTTGAAGGCCTACGTCATTCATATGATATGATGCTCGATATTGGTGCCTATATTAATGAAATGAAACGTGATACGGAAACATTAGAAATTATTAATGATCTACAACGATCGATTATTGATCTATCGATGCCCGATGATTATGAATTAAAAGATTATGGCCGTTTAATTAAAGATGGTGAAGTTCGAATGCGTGGCCCTTGTACACAAGATGGCGATAATGTTGTTGGTGGTATTATTAATGGTCATCATGTTGGAAATTGTGGTAGTTATGGTAGTCGTATGACAACACGATTGAAGAATAGATATATATTCATTTTCGATAAAGTTATGCTTATGTGTAAAACAATACGTAACCTTCAAAGAATTCAATATTCATATAAAGATTGTATCGTATTGGAAGAATACAAGGTGAGCGCATACATCATGATGATGATGATTTAGTTCATAGTTTAGTTTTATACATATGGCATTGCATTCCATTTTGCCATATTGTTCCATTTTTATATATATCACAATTAACCTTCATGTTGTTGTTTTTTATGACTTAATCCACTATCAATAATGTTATTGAGATATACTAATTTTAAATTTCAAATTTTTTTTTTGTTTTTGTTTTTTATTATGGAAAATTTCCACCCCTCTTGTTTGTTTCGTGTGTGTGTGTAGCTGGAAGATATGTCCACTTGTAGTCCGATTTCGAAATTAACAAAAAATTGGTCATCAGGTTGGTCATTGATACATTGTCGTACAAAACAGCCGTATACATTTTTTGTTAAAAATGAAGAAATCAAAAGAAAATGGATGGAAGCCATAGAACGTGCACAGGATAATGTACGACCAAGACAATTGAATCAAACTGATCATCATTTAGCATTGGCTACAGTTTTACCGGCAACCTGTTGTGTTAGTTGTCATAAACTTTTGAAAGGAACCTGGTTTCAAGGATATCAATGTTATGTTTGTAATGTTGCTGTCCATAAGTCATGTATCACAACAGTACGTTCATGTGCACAGATGATGCATGAAAGACAATCATCGATTGATATGAATCAATCATCATCATCAAATGATATTCATGACCACCAACATCATAATGTAACAATGTTGAATTCGAATTGTCCAGAACCACCTACACCATCTAGAAATAAACAACGGATTCTTGCCAAAGCTATATCAACACATTTTGTTCATGGTCAATTACCAATGGAACCTAATGATACAATAGTTGTATATTCAACAAATGGACCGCTTAGTTTTGGTCTTAATCTACGACTTGGTGAAGAAGGTTCTTTTCCAACTGCCTGTATAACTGAATTGATGGCTGATTCACCATCGAATGCATCATCATCGAACATTGATTCACCAACATGTTCATCAGTATTTCGATTCTGTTATGATGATCAAACTGTTCATCATCAAACGAATGATTCATCAACAACAACATCGACAATGACACAAACATTGCCAAGAAAATTACATCAATCCAATTGGATAATGCCAACATCACCGTTAGCTGTATCGACACCTGCATTGAATAAAGAGGATATTTTCTTTCCTAATAACGACAATAAAACCACCATCACTACCAACAAATCGAATCAATCAATGAATCCAGCATTGGTACAAGATGGCAATTTAAGGCTATTCTTTGGTAATGGTTACAATCTTGAAGAATATGCTTGGTTCGCAGGTTCCATGGATCGTGATACAGCACAGACTACATTGAATCCATTGCCGAATGGATCATTTTTGGTACGAATTTCACCAAAACAACGTAATAGCTATGCTATTAGTATCAATTATAAAGGTCTTGTGAAACATATGCGTGTACAGGTGACATATATGAATGGAATTCAACCAACAACAATATTCGATTCGAATGTTCAAACTAATCAACAACAGCAACAACAACGACAACAGCAGCATAATCTTGAACGGCCGGATAAACCAACTCATTTTTATTTATCGGAACGACGATATTTTCGTACTATTGTTGATCTAGTTCGATGGTATGAATTGAATTCATTGGCTGAATCATTCAATATGGTTAATACACAGCTATTGTTGCCATATAAAAAAGCCTATTGCCACGAAATACTTGGCGATGCTGTTGCATTATATGCATTCACTGGAACATCATCAGCTGCTTCATCATTTCTATCATTACGTAAAGGTGATCGTATCACTGTTCTATCACGTGCAGCTGAAGATAAAGGCTGGTGGAAAGGACAGATTGGTGATCGTTTAGGTTATTTTCCATTCAAATATGTGAAACCGACTACATATTCATTGAAACGATGGTTTGAATTGAAAACAACAACAAATCAAGATCAACAACAACAACAACAATATCAACAGCCACAATCATCACAACGATTATTGGATTCATCAATGATACAACATCATCGTCAAGATGATTCTTTTGGTGCCATGACAATATCGACACAAATGACTGATGTATCATCACCTACTACTACTACTACTACCACTACTAATAATACGGTGAATGAAAATAAACAAATGCCATCAACATCATCGTCATCATCTGCATCATCATCGGAAACAAGTTCACCTATAACATTATCATCACCGGTAAATTCAGATCGTGATTCACCACCATCATCATCATCGAATTTATTACATTCAAGACAAGCATCTAGTGATGCAGGTATCGGTGATATTGGTGGTGATCTAGGTCAATTAACAATCAATAATAATCAAACAGAAAATGGTGATAATGATGATGATGATGATGATAATGGTAAAAATCTATTGGCCAACTAAACTACTGGTTGGATAATAAACACCATCTAGTCATACACACACACATGGACACTCCCAAAAAATTTAATTTTTATATATAATACGACTCAACATTCAAATTTAAATGAGCAACTCAACACTCAAATGTCGAATTTTTTTTCATAATTTCTCTGCCAACAAAGCCACTAATTGTATATTTTAAACAACTTGATGCCGATTCTCGATCTCAATCATCAAATTTTTTTTTTTTTTATTATTCAATTTTCGATTTTTTTTCGTTTCTTGTTCTTGTATTACACTAACGCCCATCAATATTGCCTTTCTCTCTCTCTCTTTATTTTATCTCTCTGTCTTTGAATTCGAAATGAAACAAACACACCACCAATAATCATCATCAATCATTATATGAATAACTTGTTCTTTCTTTTCTTTTTTTTTGCCGTCATAATATTATATATACATTATAATTATGAGATTCGAATCAAACAAACCTTTAAATTAATAATAATAAAAAAAATTGTTTTCATTTTTCTTTTGATTTTCGTTTGATTTGAAAACTGTGCAACATGATGATGATGATGATGATGAACATGACAATCGATGACAATCGATTTACCTGTGTGCGTGTGTGTGTCATTTGATCAATAGACATTTTTTGGTCAAGTGTTATTATATTTGATAATGATGATGATGATGATGATAATGATTATCCACCTTGTTTTTTTTCAATGATTAAATTTGCCTACAAGCTACCATGATATTTTATTTGATTTCCGATTCAATTTCCGAATAAATATATCAATTTTATTATATTGGAACGTAGTGAGTAAAAAAGATTTGCTCCAATTTTCTACAAAAAAAAATGGGGAAAAAGAAAAAAAAAGAAAATGAAAGGTCCATTTTCATTGCATCATAAAATAATCATCATTGAAAGTTATCTAAGAGTTACCTTTTCTTGAGGAAATGAAAGTCATTTCTTTGAATTTTTTTTTTCTTTTTTTTGTAATGACTTAGCTTGCTTACAGGCAACCCTGTTTTGTTGTTGTTGTTGTTGTTCAAATATGTAAAAAGACTGATTTGTTATCGTTTCCTATTTGCAAGCATCACTTTTTTTTCTTTCTTTTCATTTTATTAATTACAATTTGATTGAAAATATTTGTCACATGTGAAACAGGTTGAAATTTAATGAAATATATAAAAAAAACAACAACATTATTATTATTATATGACAAAGTAATGGTGATTTATCGATCACAATCATCATCATTATGATGATGAACAATCACTTCCGATCCGATTACATTGAATCGAATTCAATAAAATGGACAAACACACATACACACACATTATCAATCAATCAATCAATAATAAATGAACAAATCAAACATTTAATTGCTCCATTTCATCTCACAATCGACTGCAAAATTTGATTTGTGTTCATTTTATAAATATAAAAATTGGAAAGAACGAGTATTTTGTACTATCGATACTATCGAACAGGAAAAAGAGTGTCGTGTTTATTTATTTCATTCAACTTTTTTTTCAAGAAAAAAAAACAAAAAAAAATAAAGTCTTTCTTAACATCTGTAAATGACGGTCGGATAATAAAATAAAGAAAGAAAAGAAAAGAAAAAATGCATGTAATAATCAAAAGAAAGTTTAAAGAAAATGCACTGACCACCACCACCACCACCACCAGTGAAATGGATCACATATAAACACACATGGTTAAATGTTTTTTTTCCCATTTATTTACTACTCTTTGGAACGGATCTGTTTGTTCCGCCGTTACTTTTTGTTGTTGTTGTTGTTGCTGTTATTCGCCCATCGCCCAAATACAAATCAGTCTGTCCATTGATTGTTTATGAATATTATTATTATTATTGTATTTTGGATGGATCGATTTTGCTCCAATTTTTTTTGTTTTTTCATCTAATAGACAAGAAATAGGGAAAATTGAGATCTACTACTTGAACATTCGATATTTGACCATTACCACCACCACCACCACCATCACCTTCACCATCATATAAAAACCAATGTTCATAAGGGATTGTTGAGAAATTTGTATGAA
Organism: Dermatophagoides farinae; assembly: GCF_024713945.1. Taxonomy (NCBI): domain Eukaryota; kingdom Metazoa; phylum Arthropoda; class Arachnida; order Sarcoptiformes; family Pyroglyphidae; genus Dermatophagoides; species Dermatophagoides farinae. Next base: position 4,156,680 of record NC_134682.1, read on the forward strand.
AAAAAAATTTTTTTTGTTTGTTCCACTAATTTTACAACACTGAATACTTTTTTCGATCATCATCATGTTATTTATGTTTTGATTATTGAATAATAATCATCATCATTTGTTGTAAAATCCAAATCCAAAACATTTGTACTGTCCAAAAATGTCGTGTCAACCAATCATCACAAGGTTATCTTGTTTATCATTATCATCATTATTAATAATAATGATGATAATGGTACCATATATTGGAACTGCTCCAACCACAAATACCGACACAATAGTTGAATCAAATCAAAATGTTAAAAATCATCGACCATCATTAATATCACCAGCAAGAGCAATCAAAATGAATCGTTATAGGCAATCATCATCAATGAAATTTCAGGTACCAATCAATTCAACTAGACATCGTATAAAATTTGGTTTTGATGAACTTAATTTAACGGCCAATGATCAACAACCACAAATTGAAGTACCAACAAATTCACGTGATCGTACACCATTATCATTAGTATTCCGTTCTAGTTCATCACCATTAGCTATACGACATAGCCAGGATCATTCATTTGGTTCAACCAGTTTACATGTTGAAAATGAACAACAAAAATCATCATCATCATCATCACAATCAACAACAAATGAACAACAACAACAACAATTCACTGGTTATCAATTAATTGAACCATTATCAATGGTTGAAAAACCAAAACCTATACAGGAAATAGTTCCAGTATTGATTATACCGGAAGTGTTCCCAATTGCAATTACTCAACATCCAAATTATTATCATCATCATCATCAGCAGCACCAACAACCAAAATTAATTAATGATAATAATGTTATAAATCAACAACAACAGCCTAATAGTGAAACACTTAAAGCAATCGAACATATGATTTTAGCTCAAGATTTATCTAGCTATCTATATGAACCATTATTATTGGCTAGTTTGACCGATCAGGTCATTATAGAACCACCAACACCAGCAGCACCAGCAGCATCTATTAATAATAATGGTTATGTACCGGTATTACAACCACCAACATCACCATCATTACCAGTAGCTGGTAATACACAGATTTGGACAACAGAACATACATATTCACCACCACCACCACCACCACCATCACCATTATTATCATCATCATCATCATCATCATCTGGATATCAAACATTATCATTAGAAAATTATCTAAAAATGTCACAATTAAATCCTGAAGAGTTAATCATACCTACATGGGCAACAGCAACGGCAATTGCAATGCAAAATCATCCACAATCACAACAACAGCATCAGCAACAACAGGAACAAGTACAACATGATAATTATGATAATCAATTACAACAATCACAATCACAACAACAACAAGTCAAAATAGCCATCTTTGATATGCGCCAACATTCTTCTTTGTAACGGTGTGTGTTTGGTTTATCTATATATAATAATACAGATGATTATGATGATGATTCGAATGTTGTACGTGGCTTGTTATACAACGAAGGTACATCGATCATTTATTTACCACAATTTGAATTTTGAATTTTGATTTTTTTTTTTTTGGAACAAAATCATTGATGTTTGTAGTAACTATGGAACTATCATTGATATATAAAAATAGAACAAATATATAATACTCGTATATGTGTAAAAATTATGAAAAAAAAAATTTTAAAATAAAAAAAAACTAAAATTAAAAGCAAAAAAAAAAAATTCAAAACTCGAGCGCATCATCGTAATGATCCATTTGACCAAGGCCAATCATTACACAAATCTGCACAAATCAAATCACCATCATCATTATCATGACATATCTGAACTGAGAAATTTGGTTCACTTTCACCAATCAATTTTATCAATTTTTATCAATTTTTTTTTCTCTTTTTTCTCACATCTCGTGACCAATAACAAAAAAAAAACGGTGACGAGAAAAAATTTCATTTTCATTCATTCATTCATTCATTTAAAATTCACATTCAAATTGATGATTATTTAACCGTTATCAGACAAAAAAAAATGTATGCCCAATCGCGGTTCACGCAAACACGCAAAAAAATACTGCTCTATTTATACACCAGATAGACACACACACACGCGAAATCGGCATCGATCTTCATCATCATCATCAGATATTATATGAGAAAATACACAGCACCTGATTTGTATAAACCAGAAAATTTTACCTTTTTTTCATTATAATCAATTAATCTCCTGTTGTTATTTCAATTTATCACCTGTTTTTTTCTAGTGTGTGTGTGTGTGTGTATAGAACATTTTGAAAATCTTCAGATGTGATCAGGTGATGATGATGATGATGATGATCCCCTTTTTTTCGATGTTTCAAAGAGAGGACATTGCCATTTTAATTCATTCGATCAATGACATTTGAAAATTTTTTTTGATTTTTTTTTCTTATTTTTCATTTTAAAGATTTATATCGTCGATAATAAAAAATGGGTAAGAAAAATAAATTTATTTGGATGGATACTAAATCGGGTATATAATCATCCATATCTAGGTCGGTGGTGTGGGAAAAAAAAAGAAATTAATACTGAACATCATCATGATGGGTGTGTATGTTGTGAACAACAACAACGACAACACAACAATATTGACTGACCTTTTCGAGGTGATTTTTTTTCTGTTTGTAAAAATTGAATTTTGTCACCCATTTTCTTGTTTTTTTTTTCGCCTGTATACATCACCTACCAACGAAAATCGAGATCGAGAGTGATTGAGAAAAAAAAAAGAACCAAAATCATCACATATTCAATGAACAGGACACTCTTTTGATGATGAACAACATTAATATGATGATGATGACATCTCACTTTTATTTTATGGTGTTTTTTTTACATTATCATTACAAATCAAATGTGTTCAATAATATATGAACAGAATATCGGTCGGTTATTTTATATTATGAACTAAATAATTAAAAACTTACCACTTGTGTGTGTGTGTCTCTTTTAGTTATCTTTGGATTTTCTGGAAAAAATAATCACTCTCACTGGTTTTCATTAGAATGATGATGATGATGATTCGATAGTGAGAGTTATTTTCGGACAAAAAATACCGTTTGAATTATATATTTTTTTTTCTTTTCTTGTCCAATTCGAAATGTATAAATATTGCCCGATTCGAATATGATCTGTTCATTCTGTTTCTAATCATCGTGATAGTTTAAATAAACCAAATAACAATAACCAATTATCATCATCATCATTCAATTATAATTGATATATAATGATGATGTTCCATGTAAGTGGTGTTTTTTTTTTTGTTGTTGTGTCGAATGAAATTGTGATTGTGTATCAACGTTTTTTTTTTGTTTTGTTTTTGTTTTGTTATTAGTTTATATTAACCATCATTATGATGATGATGATGGTAACAATATCAAAATCGGCTCCATATTCTGGTGTTAAATCCGGTAATATTATTCGTGGTGGTCAATCACAGATTATGGCTGCACCTATTATGATTCGTACAACTAATTCAAATTCTGGTTATGGTTCATTATATGGTCGTTTAGCATCATCATCCAATGGTGGTGGTGGTGGTGGTGGTGGTGGTATTATTCCAATAGCCATTCAAACCAAACATAATATCGAATATAAAGATGTTCCATCAAGTGGTTCAATTCAAACGGCTACTGTTGAAGGTAAACATACATTTCTTGTTAATATTCGATAATTAATTTTCTTTTTCTGTATTGATTTTATAGTCGGTGCTCGATCCATACCTATAAATATTATTTTCCGTTCAGCATCATCATCATTGAATGTATTACAACGTCATCAAGGTGCCGGTGGTGATACACAAGAATCACATTCAGAAGATGAACCACATGTATTACGTCATACGGTGAAAAAACCGATTTATCAAATAGTCAATGAAATCATAACACCATATAGAAAAATTTCACAAGAAGTACATCCAGTACAAGAGGAAATTAAAACCGTTGTAGCAAAAAATAGTAACCATCATCAACCTGTTGGTCAAAATCGACCAACAACAACAACAATCAATAATCATTATGCTGCTGCAGCATCTACAAATAGAAATCATCATCATGTACAACCATCATCATCATCATCATCATCATCAATTATTCTTGGTTCACATTCCATGGAAGATGATGATGATATTGATAATAATAATAATAATGATAATAATGATTATCAAAAATTATTACAAAGTGGCAGTGCTATTGTAACGACATCTTCCGTATTGAAAGGTACTGATGTTGATGGAAAATCTATTGCAAAATCGATGGATCAAAATTTAACAAAATCTGTTGCTGCTTTATTGAAAACACCAACATCACAGATAGCTAAAACTAAACCATCAACATCCATATCGGTCTCATCATCATCATCATCATCATCATCATCGTCTTCATCATCGTCATCAGGTGCAAAATCATATCAGGTTTAAAAAAAGCGACAACAACAACAACAACAACAAAAAATTCGAGTCAACAAAAAAAAAATCAATTTTTTTCAAATTTTAAAATTAATATAATAATGTAATGTAATAACTAATTATAAATCTTTTATTATTATTAATCTAAATATATATAAATAAAAAATAAATGGAAAAAAATCAATTAAAAATGTGGTGCAATCACACACACGCACACACACAGACACAGAATCACAACAGCAACAAATGTGTCTATGCTTGCGTGTGATTGAATCAATCAATCATTCATTGATGATGATGATGATGATGATGTCATTGCTAAATAACAAATTTGTAACTAACAACAACATCAACAATGAAAACATTTTGATGATAATCAACAATTTTCTGTTTAAATTTAAATTTCAAGCATGTGAAAAAAAAAGAAAAAAAAATGAAACATGAAACATGAAACTTTGTAATTAAGACGCGTACACGTATTGGATATTTACATACACACACACGAATGACAAATGACAACAAGTGAATGATGATGATGGAAATCTATCTATCTGTATATAATGTATGGATCTATATATTCAACAGGTTGTTTTTTTTCTCTCTGTGTGTGTGTGTGTGATGTAAATTTTTGTTTTTTTTTTAAATAAAAATAAAAAAAAACATAACAACTTTATCACTTGTTGTATATAAATTTGGATTGGTTTTTTCTCTCTGTGTATGTTTGTTACGATTTGGATGATGATGATAATGATAATGATGATGCGAAGAAAGCAACATATTCGAATTTGAGAAAAGAAAAACATTCGAATTTTTTTTTCTCCATTTTTCCATCCAAGCTAGACGTAGAAGTCGTTTCAAACGTTAAATTTTTTTATTTTTTGTTTGATTATTGATAATTAATCGCTTTTGCTTAAACACATGTGTGTTGTACATACACACATACCGAGGTTTGTTTTAATAATATCATTGCAGCAAGAACTTTTTTTTCCAGCTAAAAACTGGACATTTTTTTTTTAATTAGTAAATCTGCTACTGCTACTGCTACTGCTGCCGAAATAATCACTAAGAATTATGATGATCATCCATAATGATTATTAGATATAGAGAGATAAATGATTTTTATTTTTCGGAAACAGTTTCATGAATGATCATGGATCGATTTATAGATTCGATTGATTATTATCTTGATTAATCAATCAAACGACAAATTAAAAAAAAAATTGCATGAAATGTGTAAATGTGTGTGTGTGTGTGCACATGTTTCTGGAACCCATCATCATCATCATGAACATAATTTTCGATTTGCAATTCGTTCCAAGATTATCATTTTTTCAACAACAACAACAAAAAAACGATTGAAAAAATGATTTATTACCATGGATTTTTTTTTCCATCCATTCCACTCCCAATTATATATTATTTGTTGAAGATTGGATCCAATTTGATCATGATCATGATGATGATGATGATGATGATCACATGAAAAACATGATTATATTCCAATGGCGTCAGATCACATTATATGCGTGTTTTGGGTGCACTGCACACACACACACACACACACACACACACACACATTTCATAAAATGGAAGTAAAAAAAAAATCCATTTTCTTTTTTTTTTCTCAATAAAATAAACGAATCGATCGATCAGATTAATTTGTTAATTTCAATCCTAAGACAGACAGAGAGAGAATGAGAGAGATAATTGAAAAAAAAATTTGAGAAACCTTCATTCGAATATAATGTGAACGAGTTATGTATGTAATAATCATTTAGTCAGCAGCAAGTCATTCAAAAAAACAAACAAACAAACAAATTCCATGACATTAATGATTGATTGCGCGATATATTCAAAGGATATTCAATATTTATATGAATAAAATGGAAGATGAAATTGTCCCATACCAATTGAATTCATTACATGATCATGATGATGATGATGATCATTTTGTAGCATTTTTATTCGATAAAAATGAAAATCTATAAATCAATCGAAAATAATTTCACTTCTTCTTCTTCTGCTGCTGCTGCTGCTGCTGCTGCTGCGATAGTTTGAAGCTTGAATCAAGTTTGAATCACGTTTTTTTTTCTTTCTTTCTTGATTGTTTTTTTTTCTTGCCTTGAAATTGAAAATTTTACAGAAAAAAAAACATCAACAACAACAAACGTATTTACATATATAGAAACATAGAAAAACAACAACAGCAAAATTATCATATTTGGTTTTTTTTTCTTCAATTTCATTCAAATCGCTAATCATTGGTTCGAATTAAACATGCGTTTTCACATATATGCGTCTTGAACATATACAACGGTGATATATATGCAATATATGTTCATCTTCGAGGTAATCTAAAAATTCATACTGGTCATAAGCCCAATGATTTTTGTCCAGTTTTTTTTTGCTTGCTTGCTTGTTTGTTTGTTTGTTTTTTTCCTTGAATTTTTTTGGAAATTGGAATTTTTTTTTTTTTTTGAAAAACAACAACAACAACAAACGGTGATAATCATCATGAGACTTTATTATTATTATCATCATCATCATCAAAAACAACAAAATCATCATCTTTGGTTTTTTTTTCTCATTTTATTTATCAATTTCAATTTCATTCGCGAATCGAATCATTGATGATGTATGTACATATTTTGTGTGTGTGTGAATAATTCATCAATCAATTGATGATAAATAATATATAAATGGATGATGATGAGGACAGATTTTTTTTTTATTTATAAAAAAAAATTATTATTATTATTATCATCATAGTACAGGTATACCATATAGATTGATCAATAGGCCATTATTAATTGCTTTCCAATATTGTTGACCTAATTCATTACGCATTTGAATCTGCCATAATGTTGATTGTTGTTGTTGTTGTTGTTTTGATTCTTGTTGTTCATATGGTTCCATTGTTATTGTTCTTTGTTGTTGTTGTTGATGATGATGATGATCATCATGATTATGATGGCTGCTGCTGCTGTATAATAACATTTGATTATTTTGATTTTCTCGTTGTTGTTGTTGTTGTTGATCATCATCATTATTATTATTATTATTCAATGGTTGTCTAGATATAATTGTACTAATTGTTTCTTGAACAGGTAGAATTTGTTGTTTAACATATCGATATGGTTTAATATATTCATATATTTCCTGATATATTGGTTTCCGTATTGTGTGTATTAAACGAATTGGTTCATCAGTGGAAACCGTTTCTTCATATATGCCACCATTCGATCCATCATGTTGTGGTATAACATTTAAATTACTTGAACTTGATCGTAATATTAATGTTAATGGTATAGCTTGTGCTGGTACCTGTATTGTAACCGATTTACTATTATCAATTGATGATGATGGTGAATCAACATAAACAATACGATGTTTACGTATGATTGATGCTTGTACAAGGTTGTTGTTATTGTTATTGTTGTTGTTGTTGTGGTTTCCATTAGATGATGATCCATAGAATTGATTTGATTGCCGATGTTGCTGCTGCTGTAGTTGTCGTTGTTGTTGTTGTTGTTGTTGTTGTGGTTTCGGATATTGATAATTGTGGCTATTATGATTGAAAATCGAATCACACACCGTACTGGAAATAATCACCAGAATAATGGTGATTAAAACTTTCACTTTCATTGTTGATGAAAACTATCGACGATAATATGTTGATGATGATGGAACGAACAAGTGAGTGACTGAATGAACGGATTTTGAAAATTCAATCATCATCTTATCCGGACACAAATCAGTTTGGGGCTCGATTTTTTTGAATGCAACAATCACAAAAAACGAACGAACTAACGAACGAATGAACACAACAAACACAAACACAAACAAAACTAACTAGCTACTGTCAAATGTTCGATGTAACTTGATAATCCATTCATATTGTTGTTGTTGTTGTTGTTGTTGTTGTTCCATTTATTGAATTAAATGATCTTAGAAAACGATCAGATCACATCATCATCGTCTTCGGGATCGTATGTCACTGTGTAAACGATAATGAGAAAAAAAAATACTGTTATATGTAAACGATCAGTATCATTATGATGATCCTGATCGTTTTCATGTTGACGATGATAGTGGAGGTGGTGGTGGTGGTGGTGACCGAATTTATCATACACACACATCACAGGTATCATCATTATCATCAAATCATCAACAACAATGGAAAATAAATAATGATGATGATGATGATCGATATGAAAATACACCTGTTTGGTCCATGGATCATAAAAGTTCATTTCGATACACAAATATATCGATTATATATTGTTGTTGTTGACATAGATTCTCAATGAAAATAGTCAAATCGAAATGGTTGGCTATTTCGAATTATTATTATTTTTTTTTTTTGAATATTGTTATACGTCATATATGTAGGTGCGTGCTTTAGAATGGAAAAAACTCAAATTAACACTTGTTAGATCCAAGCATTTACTCCCTTTTTCTTTTTTTCCTTCACTGCCATAATTATATTTCTTTTCTTTATTTTTTTTTAATGATAATCAAATAAAAAACATCAACAACGACAACAATGATTAGTGGCTAGTGGCTTAGGTCAATTTTACAATCAAAATTAAACTTGGCTGCTAATAATGGATGATAATTTTGTGATGAATCGAAAAAAATTAACATCGATCTTATGGTGCTGTTGAAATTATTTCCACATTTGCTGGATTCGATGTTTTTGTACCCGGTTCATTGGTTTCAACACGTGCATTAAAACCATTTTCATCCGATGTATATGATACGATACGATAGATACCAGTTTGTGGATTTTGAAATGAATATTGTCCAGTTATTCGTCCTTGTTCATCACCTTGTTCTTGTCGTTGTGATATGGTTCCATTTTCATCAACAGATTCAATATTAAATGAATACGGTTGTGGTGTTTCATGTTCATCAGGCGATGATGCTTGACGAACATTACGAATGGCTGACAGAAGATTACGGCATAAAATTTGTTCGTTAAATATGAGCACCGATATGGCCAACAAAAGAATGATTCGCTATTCAAATGAATGAAAAAATTAATTCAGAAATCAAAGGTATTTACCAATCGAAACATACTTTGATCATGATTTTTTTCACAATCGTTAAATTTCAGAAAAAAAAAGAAAATTCAAATGTAAAACTTCAATAATGAACGATTTCAATAAATCGGAAATCAATCAATGATGACAATAATGACGATGTTATCGTTATTCGATATATATTTGAATTCGATTTCCACGAAATCTAACACCTTTATATACCACATCATGTTGTTGGATGCATCAATATGAAATGTTTGTGAATTTGAATTTTTTTTTTGATTTCTGTGTCTGTGTGTTATTGAAGAAAATACAACAACAGTGCAGAAAAAATAGCGTCATAAACAATCATCATAAATTGAATTTTATAACGGAATATAAACAGTGAATCATCAGATGAAACATCTTCATTTATTTTTTTTTCCAAAGAAAATGGAAGAAAAAAAAATTCATATTCATTCATGGCGCTTTTATTATTGAATTGATTGATTTTCAGACCTGTTGCTACTACTGCTTTACTGAATATTTTTCAATTCACAAAACACGAATAATCAATATATATATATCAACAATGGCAGAAAACGAAAAATGATGAGAAAAAATTTAAATTTCAAATGATTCATATACATCTGGTTGCATACACTTGTGCATAAGTGTTTGGTATGTATGTGTGTGTGTGTGTTATTTTAATTTATAAAAAAAAAATTAAAATTCATTAATTTAATCCATACATACTGTAGTATTATTATCAGACCTCGAACACCATTTTGATGTTTTTTAATTGCCGAAAGCCATATTACACACATACAGGAACCATTTACGTGTATTTTTCAATGACAAATGTTTGTTTTTTGTTGTTGTTGTTGTTTTGTTGTTCCAATTATGTTGAATAAAATTCCAAGTTCAAGAATCGTAAATCATTATGGATTGATTGCGCGTGATCCATGGTCGTCATATCGCCCATTATCATCATCATCATCTTCATACAAATCATCATTGACCACCACCACCACCGCCAACAATTGTACATTAATCATTCACATTTAATTCATCAGAAGAATGTATTATTTTCTCTCTTTTGTAAGAGATACACACTTTCAATTAACATTCCCACATACCATGAAAAGAGAAAGAGTGGTAGTGATTAGAATCAATCATTTTGAATGATGATAAATTGATCATTTCCGATTTCAATTATTGTGGAAAAAATTTTTTTTTTTCCATTTTTCACACCATCAGATGGTCATACAAAAAATTAATGACTTTAAAATTTTTTTTTTTTTAATTTTCAATTTTTAACATTTATTTTCTCAACATTTAAAAATTGAAAAATTCATCAAGGAAGGTGTTGTTCAAATATGTAGGATGGTGTTTAGTGTGTTTATATAAATGAATGAATTTTTAAACAAGGAACTTGATCATCATTATAATGCCTTCCCCCTTATCATAATTATTCAACCTTGTAACCATTGTTGTTGTTGTTGTTGATGACGACGGTAATTTGTTATTCAGATTCACAAATATGAATGGCTAATTAATTTTGACGATGATCATTATGGAGATTATATGATGATGATGATTTGTTTGAAATGAATAAAAAAATTTTGTAGATTTTTTTTTATCACTTTATCAAGTATTGTGATCTTCTTCAATTTGTTGAATATCCAGATATTCATCTATACGATCCAGTTGATGGGCTTGAAATATCTATGCTTGTGGTCGACCGCGAGCAGCAGCTTGTGCAGAAGCAGCAACAGAATTCTGACGTTCTTCTGGTACTTCTTCGACACTGAAAGCAGCATCAGCAGAATCACGGTTAATAAGACCTTCTTCATTCGAACTGATTGTTGCCTGGTTTTTTATATTTTATGAAGATTTTAGCTAAGCAAGATAAAAAGGAAATGGAATCGTAAAATGGTTGCCTACCTTGAAACCGTCCGGTCCGGCCGTATAATCCACTCGTCGTCTGCGGCCTTCAGCGTCCATTATATGATAGAAACCAACAATGTTACCGCCAGCATCTTGTCGTTCTTCTCGGGTCAATTGGGCACCACTTTCTTCATCATTCACTGCATAGGAAAAAGAATATGGTTCAGGTGCTGGGTGCTGATTATCATCATCACGATCACGGACTGGTGCAGCAACGGCAGCGGATGTTGAAGGCCGTACTGGAATTTTAATAGCTGGTGCAGGTGCAGGTGCTTGAACTATTGGTCGTGAAGGAATTGGTCGTCTTGGAGCTGGTGCAGCAACTGCAGCATTTGGTCGTGGTAATTTAGTGCCACCAATAGCTTTTACTGGTGCTGGAACAGGTGCTGGTGCCGCTGGTCGTAGTTGAGCAGTTGAAAGAAGAGAATTGGAATCGATTGGCTAATCACAAATATTTGGAAACAATTTCATTAGGACAAAAAAAATGAAACAAATATCATTACCGTTTGACTTATTCTGGGTGGTGGAACCAATGGTCGAGTAGGACTTTTTGCAAAAGCTTTACGGCCAGGACTTAAAGCTGGATTGACATATGATCGACCTTTCTGAGCGGAAACATTAATGACCATTACAGCAATGGTCACTGCTATTATAATGAACTAAAATGATGGCCATTTGGATTAATTGTAAACAAAAATTTCATTCAAACTTGAAAAAAAAATTCAAATCAAATATAAAATCACCTTTTGCATGATGATAAAAATCGATTGATTTTTAATTGATGAAATATAAGATCAAATAAAGTGGTGATAGCTGATGAGCAAATAAGAAAGATATATATCGGCTTATAGATGATCACTGATCACTGGCTATCAAATGAATGAATGAACAAATGAACACTGTGTTTCAATATTCACACTTAATATGCAATGGATAGATTGATTGGCTATAATGAACAACATACAACATAAAAATATTTCGACAGTGGTCAACAACAGTTGTGCGTATGTTTATCTTCTGGACGATAATTGAGAGGGCAGCCAAAACATGATTTGTTCATCATGACTTTAAATATGTGTGGCGTTCCGCAAAAAAAAAAAAATTTTTTTTCTTCTTGTTCAATCATTCATGATGATGATGACGATAATGATGATGATGATGATGATGTATTCGAATTGCTGACAATGAACAACAAGACAAGAATTGTCTGTGTTTGTGTATGTCTGTGTTTGTGTATGTTCTCTTTATAATTGATTTGTTTCTTCTTTCACTTATTCATCAATAATAATATATATGGATGCTTTTGGAGAATGAAGAGCCTAGCCCTGTTCCAGGATCATGATTATTGTTACTGATGTCGTTATGATAATGCCAATAATGTAGCAAGGATCGACCACCTTTTTTTTCTATATTTGTTGTAATTCATAATCATTCATTAAAATTAAAATATAAATAAATAGAAAGAAAAAAAAATAATAATTTCAATGCTCACCACTATGATCCATCAATCCATTGATATGATGGAAAAGAGTATGAATTATTATTATTATTATTAGAACGAATTGTCATGTGTATGAACCACCATATGAACGCGCATGTACATTTTCATAATTTGATTGGGCTTATCTTCAGATCTTTTAGATTGGAATTTATGATTAGTCAATATATTCAATTCAGTTGATTTTGATTCTTTTGAATTGTGAATTTTGGTTAAAATTGAGACATTTATTGCCATTGTCGGATATATCAAAATGGACATGATGAATGATCCTTGAATCCTTCCTGATATTTATGCGTAGCTACCAATCATCGATTGACAAGTTGAATATATGTTTCTGTTTGTGTGTGTGTGTGTGTGTGTTCGATTGTGGAGGAAATTATTATCCATCGATCATCGATTGGAAGATGATTTGAAATGTTTTCGATGAGAAAAAAAGCCATCACAAATTATCATTGAATAAATATATGATTTTGGATTGTTTTCATTTTTTTTGTTGCAAAAAAAATATTTGGCCAATTCGTAGAATAAAAATGATGATTATAATCCTAAAAGAAAGTGGAGAAAAAAATTAAACCTCGACATCGACATTAACATTCATATTCATATATATAACCAATGACAAGATGATTGTTGTTGTGTTGAGAATCATCATTTTGTTTCAAAATGAAAAAGAAAAAGTAAAAAAAAAAAAAATTTCAAGGTAGCCCCGAACGGGTCAAATATACGTTGAAATTATTATTAGGATTGGCAACCACCAATAATAATAATAATAATTCATATATTCACTAGACAAATTGCCCTCAATGATAATGATTCCCTTATTAGGAGAGAATCTATTAGAGGCTGAAAAAAAGAAAAATAAAAACAAAAAAATTTTCATTACCATTATTAAATTAGAAAATTTTTTCCAAGAAAAAGAAGAAACATTTCCAATTTGTATCGTTGTTTTTTTGTTTTGTTTTTGAAAGTGATTTATCGCCATCATCAATGATGAATAGATTGATTCGAATGTTTGTGTGTGTGTGTGTGTGTGGCGGTAAAACATTGTATATCGATTGTATCGATTTGATTCATTCGAAAAAATTGATTCATTTTGTTCGTGATGAGAAAAAAAAACAAACAAAAAAGATTTGGCCCATAATTTTCTAAAACGAAAAAAATGATGATTAGACTTGCTAAAATGTACAAAAAACAAAAAAAAAAACAAAAATGATGATCATCATCATCAATTAACGTTCGTTCTTCCTTTTGGGCTACAATTCTGAAATTAGTACGTATCTAATTGAAAAATTTAAAATTAAGATTTTATTTCGTTTTATTTTATTTCATTTTTGTCCATATATTAAAATTAAATCAACATTTATATATTTGATGGACATAATCATCATTATCATTTATTGTTGTTGTGAATAGATTGTTGTCCTTGACTGTTTTGGTTTGTGCGTAAATTTTTTTTTTTTTTTTTTTGAAGAAAAAAAACGATCTCACAATGAATTATTGGTCAAAGAAAAAAAAGATGTTTTTTTGGTTATTTTTTCGGTTTTTGGTTATTAGACAACATTTGTGATTTGTGATTGATCAAAAAAATCAATCAATTTTCGAATCATCAGAAAATGAAATGTGAAATGTGAAGTTGTTTTTTGTGTGTTTGTGTGTGTGTATATAATGAAGGGTAATGAATGAACGCACCATCTAGTGGCGATCGATTTAATTTCATTTTTAAACTTGACGAAGAATTTCCACATCAATTGCCTGGTCTTCATAATCATCAAATTGGTCATCATCTTCATCATCACTTGGTGAATGATCTTCACCACTTTCATTGTTAACATCAACATCATCATCATCATCATCGTCATGAATTTTTTTCGGCGCTTCAATAAACAACAGATTTTCTGTTGTTATCCATGATGTAACTTCTTCAGGACGAATTGCTTTTGGTAAAATGTATTCACGATAAAAATGATTGGTCACATATTCTTTACCATTGTCAAGTTTTTCACGATGTGCAGCCGACACAAGAAAACCTTTACGAAATGCACGTACTTTTAAATCGTCTGGCGATAATTCAATGACATCCAAAATCAATTGAAATTTACTTGGTCGTATGAGAATTTCACCCAATTGTTTTAGTTGATTTTCACCAGATTCCAAATGATGATCACCATCTTTAGCCAACAATGTGGACAGACATTCTTCTGTTTCCATCGATGCTGATGATTGTCTTCGAAAACTATGTATATATGTAAGAAAACAAAAATCATCATAAAAAATGATTAATTTAATAATAATCAATCAATCTCAATCTCAGTTTTTTTTTCTCCTGTTTCAGAAATCAAAATCAAGTGAAAATGACAAACTTTTTATTAATGAATGGATTATTATAGAAATTTGCTGCAAATGTCAATTGTGGTAATGAAACACGACGTGCCGATGAATGTAAACGATGTGCCATTATTATTGTTAGAAACGAAATGATAATAATAATAATTTTTTAAAATGATGACAAATTATCATTCACCACCAATTACAACGACAATGACAATGACAACAAAAACAAAAACAAAAACAAAAACAAAAACAAATTTAAAATCATAAATTTATTTATCGAAAATGAAACGAAGAAAAAAAAATGAATCATTTCATATCATTACAACCGAATGTTTATATACAAACATACACACACACACACGAACGATCACAGAGACAAATCATTTGATGTTTTTCTGTATTGAAAACAGAATTTTTTTTTATTTTTTTTTGATAGATATGTGTCACTTTGTACAGTTTGTTACGTTATTATTATATTGATATAAGACAAGAATTTCACATTTTAATTCATTCATTCATTCATATTGTCAACAAGTTTTCATGTTCTGTAGTTATTCATTTTACATATATATCAAGATTATTCCATAATATTTTGGGTAAATGTTTGTAAAGAACATACAAACTTTACAAAATACCAAAAAAAAAAAAAATGATGTATACGAAAAACATACACACACACACACAAATGATTGATGACAAAAGTGTTGAAAAATTTTCCTTTATTTTTTGTTCGTTGTTCCCACTGATTCAGATCCATCATTATCATCATCATCATCATCGTCATCATCAACGTTTTGTTGAACAAATTCAAATGGCATTTATTAAATTTTTATTCGCCCGCCAAAACCAAAAAAAAAAAAAAAAAAACAAAAATATTCTATTCACACACCGTACGCACACACACACACTATATGAACAAAAATTCTATATTCGAATCATCATCATCATCATTATTATGTTATTTTTGCAATTCGGCGTGACAATTAATGAATAAGTGATGCATTGAATTCAAACAAAAAAAAAAATTTTCCGTCATTATCATCCATCGTCTTCATCATCATATGGTTTGGAATGTTTATTTTTAGTGTTTTTATAAATATAAAAATTGAAAATATGAATGAATGAATGAATGAATGTGCCGATATCAACACACACACACACACACACACACACTATTTCAGTGTGTAATTATGATGATGATTTTTGTTTTTTTGGGTTTTTTTTCGTCTCTTCCTCTGGGGTTCATTCGTGTTTGTTCGTCTCGGGTGGTTGTTGATTTGATTCGCATGTTTTGTAACATTTTTTTTTTTGATTTGTTTTGTTTTGTTTGTTTTCACTCTTGAAATCCAAAAAAAAAAACTTATTCGAAAATGGCATTAGACCGCAACGAAACAAAAAAAACAGAAAGTTATTTTCTGAATTTATATGCAAATTATGTTCGAATTAAACCATAATAATAATAATAATAATGGCAAACGAGAAAAGTAGAGAGAGAGAGAGGGCACGTGTTTTTGTTTTTTTGCCCAATCTTCCAACCAAAAATGATCAGAATCAGCAATTTTAATTAATTTATAAATTCCCAACACCATCATCATCATCATCATCATCATCAACATTTTTTAGTGGTGAATTTATAATGATCATCATCATCATCTTGATGAACAAAAAAAAAATAACATACACCATCGTTTTTTTTCATTATTTTATTTCATTATTAAAAATAACGAAACCAAAAAAAAAAAAAATTCTCAATTTATTTTTAGCTCATCATGATGATCATCAGAAAAAAAAATAAATGGCGACTTGAGAACATGAGATACAATCTTTTTTTTTTTTTTTTTGCTCATGAAATTTCTATAGAATATATTTTTTGCTATTTCGCCATGTTTTTTTTTAATTTATTCATCATTAAAATTGTGGACTCATATTCTTCGAAATTCGTATCAAAAATGTACGAATCTCCATTGGTCCAATTTCAACGTCCATAGTATTCGAATCGAATGGTTTACCAACATTATGGTCATTTTTATTATTATTAAATGATGATTGATAATTAAATCTTAAACGATCATCCAATGCATTGATTGGTTGATTGGCAGCTAAAGTCATCTCTTCAGCATCAATTATATTGAATGTAGTGAATAATTTTCGTAGATTTACAGTCACTTTTTTACTATTATATTCGTTATGTTGATAAATATTTTCTAAACGAATCAATAAATTACCATATGACCATTGTTCTAATGTTAATAAATGTATTTGTGGTGGTAATTCTGTTTCCAGTAATGAATAATTATTTAACGATATTGATTGTCGATAATGATGATGATGATGTTGTTGACGTTTGTTTAGTTTACTGAAAGCCATTATAGGTTCCATATAAAATTGTTGTGATAATGGTCGATGATAATCAGAATCAGAGTGGCCAAAATTAAACAATAATAATCGATGTCGGCCACGAATAACTAGACCATGACCATCGATACCAGTTTCATTCAATGCTTCATCCACACCAAAACCATCATCATGTAATAATCGTCGATGTACCATTAATTCAATTGTTCCATCACTAGGACTAGTACCACCTTGTGATCGATCAGTTAACACTGCCATAGATCTACCATGATCTCCTAAAATGATACGAGAATTGACCGGATAATAATTACCGGCAATAGGTTCTTCAATTTCAAATGGCCATGTACGACGATAATTCCATTTTCTATATATTAATTGTCGTCCATTAGCATCCGTATAGAATTGACCATTATTTCCATAATTTTTTATTTGATATTGAACAACAATTTCTTTACCAATATTATCCAATATGGATATAGGTTCAATAACGTAATCAAATTCAACAAATTTACTATCCTTTGTCAATCGTATAATTTGTCCAACATTTGAATCAAATCGTTGATGTACTTCTTGTACAATACCATAATTATTATCCACATAAAGAATAGCTTCAACAACATGACCATATGGATAGGTACGTTGTGCATTCGGTCGAAAAATGTAAGCACCACTTGAACGATTTATTTGAAGTTTATTATCACCAACAGCACCTTCATAATAACGGAATCGATTCTGAAATGAAAAAGGAAAACTTTGACCGACTGCTATCTGTATTGGTTGTCCATTTTGATCAAAATATAAATCAAAATTATTGCCAGATAATTTAATATTATTCGAATCAATACGTTTTCCTTGTATTAATCGAGCTGTTTTTTCCGTCGCAATCAATGATGATCTTATTGTATAGGTTTCAATACCTAATGCTGTTACATTCACTTTGAATACAATTTCAACATTTGAATCGTAACGATGTGATCGTCCAGGTATATCACGTATCCATTCAGGTATCGGTATTAATATTGCCGGTATTGTATGACCTTTAGCATCGAAAACTTGATAAAAAAATTTTTCATTTACAGGCAAACGAATCCTATGATCTGATAATGGATGCGATAATGGATTATACAAGGTAACAGTAAAACTATGACCACTTTCTGTTATTGGACAAGAACTAATATTTAATTCATTACAATATTGTAATTGTTCAGGTTGTGAATGAAATTCTAGGCCCAAATTTTTGGCAATATTTCCGAAACTTTGACTAATAACTTGTTGACATTCAACAATGGCTTTATGAAGTAATCGTGCATAATCATTGGCAACATGTTGTTTTTCTGTTCCTATTGAACGACAAAAATTGAAAATTGAAAATTCAAAATAATAATGATGATGATGATGATTACAGCATACCTGATACAGCATCATGATGTTGTAAAATGCCCATTGCTTCACGAAGATTTGTTATATTATCATCGAATCGGCCATTATTTATGGCCAATGCATCCAATTGTTTACATGCTTGTAACCAATTATTTGCAACACGTTCCATACGTTTCAATGATGGTCTTGATGTATAATATCCAGTCCAATATGCATGTGGATCGGATGCATATGGAAAATAATCATCATTTTTACTAGTCCATGTATGATTACTATTCCAAAGTGCTTTTGTATAACATGTTGGTGTTGAATAAAATGTACGTACATTGGATTTGTGATCAACATTTATGGCATCTATTAATTTATCCATATTTTTATACCATTGATGAGCGGATTGATAATTGAAATCAGTACCCATTGGAAACATTATATGATTTGTTGCATAATAATAGGAATATTTTCTTGCTAATTTTTGAAATTTTTCCACAATTTCTGGTACATTATATTCTTCGGAATTTTTATTATCAACAATAGGATCATTTTCACCACCAACAAGATCCCAATCTAATCCATTTGGTGGACCATAACCCATTTGCATCATACCAGTGAAAATATCACTACGATTACCAAGATCATCTGAACCTTGCCATACATGTTCCAATGTATGATGATATTGACGATAACGACGATCCTGATAATCTTCACGTGCAAAATACATTGCATCATAACCCATTTGAGCATAAAGGCTAGCCATTTCACGTGAATGTCCAAATGGATCAATTTGCCATGTAACACGTGGTCGGCCACATTTACCAAATGTATCATTTAAACGTCGTAAACCCCATGTAGATTGATCGATTAATGATTGATAATGTGTGGTCGCTTCATCCGGCATTGACCAACCACCATTGATAAATTCAAATTGACCTTTTTTTTGAAATCATATCAAATATAGGTAAAATTAATCAGCCAATCAATTAATCAAAATCTAAATCAAAACTTACCAGTACGAACCAATTCTCTTACAATTGAACGCATTTTTTCATCCTGTTCAAGCCACCATTTCCAAAAATATGCTGTCTCAACATAAATAAATTTACGTTGTTTATTACGTATCAATTCATCGATCACCGTATCCAGGATATATTGTACACCAGCATTTTGGATCCATTGTTTTGTACCATAATAATATTGATCAACTGTTTTTAGCCAGCCAACATCATCATGTGTATGCGGAACCAGGTGGACATATAATTTTGTTGGATCCGATATTTCCACAATGGTGGGACATTTACGAAAATCACATTTTTCAGGAAGATCATCTTCTAATTCAATTCGAACAGCATGAATGATTCGAACAACGGGAATAATAATTAGCAATGAAAATGCAAATAACTTCAGTGGCAATAATTTCAATTTCATTGTTGTCACTATGAATTTCTAATGCAAAAAAAAAAATACGAAGAAAATAAATGAACAACAACAAAAAAAATACGCATCAATATTTACAAAATAATCAGTTGAAGAAGATTTTCTTTATTCAACATTTTTTTTTTTTAATATCAAAACAAAGACAAGATAAGAAAAAAAATAATAATCAAGTTGACATTTGTATATGATATCAACAGAAAAAAAATAAACATTAAAAATAGAAATAGAATAGAATAGAATGATGATGATGATTATACACAAATCAATCGATGGTAATGACTTCAATCACAGTGGTGGTGGCAGTAGAAGCAGTAGAGGGTAATTTTGATTTTAAAATCGAACATTTTGATTTTGATGATACTGATGTTGTTGTCGCTGCTGCTGCTGCTGTTGATGGTGATGGTGATGATGATGATAATGATGGTCGCCATTCCAAATGAAGAATATTTCGATGATAATCATGTTGATGATGATCATATCGAAAATTTGGACTAAAACGTTTTTTCAATGGTAATTTTCTTGGATCAATTGAACGTTTTATTAAGGATTTTTCCATGGATTTATTTTTTTTGTTTTTCAACATTGATTTGGATGATGATGATGATGAACAATTATTTTCAATAATAGTCGTTGGTTGATGGGCAACAATATAAAGATGTCTTTTAAGTAATTCAGTTGTTGTTCGCCGCCTAATATGATGATAAATATTCATTAATGCTTTACAATGTTTACAGATAATGATCCATGGTTTTGGTCCTTGTCGATAATTGGGAAAATAATTAAAAAGTGATCTTGGTAATGGCCATGATTTTGATATGTATGATGATGATGATGATGATGATGATTTTTTTAATCTGGCAACGCTAAAACTTGATTTAGACATATTTTTGGTCATCAATTTAAATTCAATATAAGCGTGTTACACATGTGTTACATGTGCGTGTATTCGATTTGAGTGAATTTGAACCATGCCGATTTTTCCAAAAAAAAAAAAAAAAAAGAAAACATTCGATATTCATATATCAAACAAAAACACTCACACATACATAGATTCAATGACGACGGTTCAAAGAGTAAACTGAAGTCCTAGATGGTTATTTGACTTTTATAGGAAAAAAAATCCACTGTAACAGATAACATTGTGTTTTTTGTTTTGATTATGTTTATCATACCTCCATAAAAAAATCGACCCTAGGGACATTTTTTTGTTTTTGTTGTTACGTTTGGTGGTAGAAAAAAAAATGTGTTTCTGTGCTTTGCTGTGTGTGCGTGTGTGTGTTTGTTTTATTTTCTAATTGTTTTTTGTTGTTGTTGTTGTCGTTGTTGTTGTTGTTGTTGTTGTTTTTGTTTAAATAATGCTAAATAGCAGTAGTAGACTATGTTTTTTTATGCCATAACGTTGATGATGATTCGAATGATAAAAAATTTTTTTTTGTTTGTGTTTGTAAATGACAGATAAATAATACACACACACATTATAAACAAAACAAAAAAAATGGTCAGCAAAATCAAGGTCATCTTCATCTTATTTTGACCTTCAGTAGTAACAGTTGTAGTAGGCAGTAGAATATGGATGGAATAATAAAATAATCAATTCGTTTCGAATTTTAAAAAACAAAAAAAAAATTATTAGTAAAATCGAACGATTGCTGCTGTAAATCCAAACATTTTTTTTTTCGAAAATTATCCATTTTCTTTGAACATCAAAAGATGGCGACCAAATCTATAGTAGAGATTATATAATAATAATATACTGCTATCATTTTTTGATTTATTATTATTTCAATACAAACCAATTGTAGTAGTAGAAGTAGTAGTAGTAGTAGTAGCGTGATAAAATATTCTGCATGTGAAAGATATGAAAATTTTTTTTTTTTTTTAGTAGTGGTCAGTGAAAGAGTTGAGATGACATGAAAACATACACACATTTTTTTATTAAAACCAGAGGGGGCCATACTCGAATACACCATCCACATTGCCCGTGGTGTGAGTGTGTGGGGGGAAGGAAGAAAGAAAAAAAAGAATGAAATTTTCAAGGCGTTGGCATGTTGCCTGAATGATGATGTTTAGCCGACAATGATTATAATGTTCGGAAAAATGATTGTTGTTATTTTGTTAGGGCGATGAATTGTCAAACAAAATACAAACATTGTGGTCAGTCATTTTTACGATAATAACAATAACAATAATAAACAACAACAACAACAACAAATCAAACGCATTGAAAATTTAAACGAAAAAAAAAAATTCAATTTTCAAAACCGCAAAACGCACGCACATCATCATCATCCTCTTTTATCCGAGATTGCATAATTTTTTTCCCGGTTCTTCAGCGCAAGATCAATCAATATATATATTTAATATATCCGCCAAAACAAAAAAATTATTCCATGTTGAAATGCATTGAAATTTCATTAATTATTTTTTTTTCTTGAATCATCATTACCATCATCATCATTGTTGTTTGATGTTGAATCGGCAAAATAAAAATAAAAATAAAAATTTCCATTTTATTTGGAACAAAATTTTTTCGAGTAAGTCAATAATCTGTATGTGATGATGATGGGAGTTTCTTCTTTTTTGGTCTTTTCCTTATTACTTTATATATTATTATTATATTATTAAACATAAAAATTGATTGATGATTGAAGAAATCAGTTATAGTTTGTTATTAACAATGTGTTTATTATTATCTTTTTTGGAAATGTAATGTAATCATCATCAAAAATTATTATATTGTAGTATATGTTTTTTAATGTCTATTTTTTTATGACATCTTAATGAGTGTGTGTGTGTGTGTGTGTGTGTGTGTGTGTGTGTGTTTGTATTATATTTCTTACGACAAATAATTGTAACGGGTTTCCATTTGTTCGTTCGTTCGTTCGTTTGTTTTTTTCTTGTTGTCATTTTCATTTGAATTTTGTGAGATAATAAATATGTTTTGTGTTGTTGTTGTTGTTGTTGTGTTTATTGATTGATGTTCAGATGTGGCAAACTTCCCTATTCCCTGTGTGTGTGTGTGTGTCTATTTGATTGATCTGATCAATCAAAAAAGTTGTATTTTTTTTTTAATTTTGATTGACAATAATCATGTTCGACGTGTTTATAATCGATCAATCGTTCGAACGAACGAACAAACTGACTGAACGTGACTGACAATCCTAAATTTATTTTCATTTTGTTTTGTTTTTTTTTTCATTGTTGCTAAACAATTAGTGATGATTGGTTTTTAATCATCATTAAAACACACACATAAACATCGAAATTGAAGAATATCGTATTCAATGAACCATTCCAATCAATTTTGATTAATTTTGAGTTTTTTTTTAAATTATTACTCCTCTGAAAAGTGTGTGTGTGTGTGTTTGCATTATTTGTAAATTCAAGGTCTGTTTTTTTCTTCATTGAATTGTTTGCAAACACAAGTGCTATTTTGAATAAAATTGATGTGAATGGAAATATAACCCTTTTGTCTGTGTGTTCCTGTGTATGTGTGTTGCTGTGTTGGCATGAAACCTGAGAGATCTGCATCTTTAATTTGTATGGATGGATGTTAGTTTGCATGTGTGTGTGTGTGTGTGTGCAACCTGTGATTCTGTTTTTATTTTTAAATGTTTTCTTTTTTCTTTGGCATACACTAGGAACAAGAATCGTATGGATGACTCATATAGTTTTTCATTTCTGTTTTTATTTTTTTTTAATTTTTTTTAAGAAAATAAAAAATCCTCCTACGCCTAAAATCATCGGCTGTTTTATTCAAAATCTTGAACCTTGTACTTTTTGATTTTCAAAATCTTGAATTTTATTCTCTGTTTACTAATTATCATCATCATCGATATGCATCCGAAATCTTCCCACATGTGCATATATATGTATTGAAAACAAATTTTTTTCCTTTCTACAGATAGTTTGTTGATTAATTTATCATATCACATTTCTATAGTCTTCATCATCATCATCATCATCATCATACGAACTAAAGTGGGTTAATTAATATATTGATGATGATGATGTTGTTTATGATGGATTTACATTTCAATCTGATTTGTCACTTTATTTATTAAAACATTTTTCTTGTTTTTCTTTTCTTTTTTTTGAACAGATTCTATCAATGTAAATGGTGGAATGAAATATGTGATGGATGATGATGATCATTATTCATTTTGACATTTAAATGTCAATCATAATTTTTTTTTACGTTGAAAGAATTCATTCATTCATTTATTTTTAGAGAAATCATTTTCCATTTTAATTACAAATAAATACACATTAATCAAACATACACACACACACACTCACGATGGGTGGACGTATGTCGTCCTCGTTGAATGATATACATAATTCTTGTGATGATGATATGAATCCATCGATAATGAAAAGTGAATCAGCTGCATCAACACCAACAGCAACAACAATGATGATGCATAATAATGGTTTATCACCATCGATATCACTTCAACAGCATCAATTATCATCATCATCATATAAATCTAAATCAATGAAATCATCGATTGGTTCACCAACGAATAAAAAACAACAACAACAACGAAATAAATTTAGTAAAGGAATTAGTTTGGATCATACAAATTATCAACCAACAGCCAATATGTCAATGTTATTATCAACAAGTGATATTGAAAGACCGGAAAAAAATGAATTGGAACGTAGATTTCAAAAAGGTTTGCCAATATATATTTGATTAAAACTTTCAAGTTGTTAAATAAAAAAAAACTTTTTTTCTAGTTCTCACATCAATGGATTTACCACCGGATAAAGCAAAATTATTACGTAGCTATGATGATGAACGTAAATGGGAATTGATACGTGATCAAGGAAAAATTACCGCAAGACAATCACCACAGGATTATCTAGATAAATTGCAAACTTATCTGGATCCAAAAGCATCGAAAAATTCGAAAAAAATTCGTCAACTTGGTGGCGTTACATCTACACAAGTACTTCGTGATCTTGAAATTTCCTTACGAACAAATTCAATTGAATGGGTTCGAGATTTTCTTTCCGAGAATCATCGTGGTCTAGATATTCTTATTGAATATCTAAAATTTCGTCTTCAAACACAAAAACAAGAACAATGGCGTGAATATCATCAAGATGCCACCAATAGTAATCAACATTATTCCAATAATAATGGAACAATTAAAACAACATATAGTTCTACATCGACAGCCAATCTTAATTCAAGTCAGGAAAGTTTTCCATCTTCAATTGCTGCAAATCAATCGAATGGCTCGATCAGTAGCCATACGCTACAACGTAGACCATCATTCCTATTCTCACGACAACATTCAACCAAAGTCAAATTGGGACAAGTTGGTGATGATGTACATGTCTGTATAATGTGTATGCGTGCCATTATGAATAACAAATTTGGTTTCAATTTGGTTATGGAACATAAATCAGCAATCAATTGTATTGCCCTATCGATGACACATAAATCATTACGTACAAAATCGCTAGTTTTAGAATTACTAGCTGCCATTTGTCTGGTTAAAGGTGGTCATCAAATGATACTCGCTGCATTCGATAATTTTAAAGAAGAAATTGGCGAAAAACGTCGATTCCAAACATTGATGCATTATTTTATGAATTACGAACAATTCAATATTGATTTTATGGTCGCCTGTATGCAATTCATCAATATTATTGTCCATTCGGTTGAAGATATGAATTTTCGTGTTCATTTGCAATATGAATTCACACAGCTTGGTCTTGATAATTATCTAGAGAATAAATTGCGCAATATGGAATCCGATGATTTACTTGTACAGATTCAAGCCTATTTGGACAATGTATTCGATGTGGCTGCATTAATGGAAGATGCTGAACAGAAAAATGTAGCCCTGGAACAATGTCAACAATTGATACAACAAGTGGCCAATGCACATGAAGCCGAACGTGATTGGGAATCAAAATTTCATGAACTTAAACATGCATATGATTCATTGGAAAAAGATCGTTTAGATTTGGCCGAATTGAATCAACATATGAATGATGAGCTAACAAGGCTAAAACAATCCGTATGTGAATTGGAAGAATCACGACGTCGTGAATCATTGCTTGAATCTCGAATCAATGAATTAAAACGAATGTCAACCAGTGGTGGTGGTGATATCGATTCCAACCTAGTCAATAGTGATACTACAACCGGTTCCAAAATTTCATCCACACTCATCATCATCATCATCAACAACAACAGCAGCAACAGTGCCTCAAAGTCCACAACCATCATTAACAGTTCCTCCGCCACCACCACCACCACCACCTCCGCCTCCGCCACCATCAATCAGTATGGTGCCACCACCACCACCTCCCCCGCCTCCAATGGCTTCCGGTGCATTCGGATCATCAACAAACGATTCATCGAATATGTTGATGACTTTAAAGCGAACTTACCAGACAAAATATAAATTACCTACATTCAATTGGGTACCGTTAAAACCAAATCAAGTAAAAGGAACGATATTCAATGATTTTCATGATGAGGAAACCATACTTAAAACGATTAATTTTGATGATTTTGAAGAACAATTCAAGTTGGGTATTAAATCGTTTGGTGGTAAAAAAGGTGGTCTTATCGGTCAAGATCAACGAGATTCTTCGGGCATGGCTAATGGTATTGGCAACAACAACACCGGTGGTGATGTATCGAAACGTTTTAAAGTACCGGAAAAAGTTTCGCTTTTGCAACATAATCGTCTTAGGAATATGGCCATTTCGATGCGTAAAATTGATCTCGATACCGAAACGGTAGTGAAAGCAATACATTCATTTGATACAAACATATTATCTATGGATTATACCGAAGTTTTGTTGCGAATGATACCACAACCAGAAGAAACCAAATCTTATCGTGAATATGAACGACAAGGCAGATTAATTGATGAGATGAATGATGTGGATAAATTCCTATTGCAAATATCCAAAGTTGAACGTTTGGAACCTAAATTAAGAATAATGTTCTATATGAACAATATTAATTTGCCCGTCGATTCACCAGCTTTCAATCATAAACCTGGATCAGGTGGTGGTGATGGTGATGCTACAATGGTCATAACAATTATAACGCAATATATGCAACGAATAAAAACGATTCGTGAAGCAGCCATAGCTATACGAACATCACCCGGTGTAAGAGAAATACTTGAATACATTCTTGTTTTCGGTAATTATCTGAATTGTTCAACACGTACATTGGCTACAGCACCAGCATATGGTTTTAAATTACAAACACTTGATCTGATTACTGAAACAAAATCATCTGTTGATCGATCACGTTCATTGTTACATTATCTTGTTGATGTTATATTGGTCAAAGAAAAACCAGGCGGTAATCATTCTGGTCCTAGTAAATCTGAAGTTTTAGCCACTGCTTTAGCTATACGTCCATTATTGATTAGTAATCGTTCACAACATCAATTGACTGGTGGTAATTCTGATGCCAGTGTTTTGGAGAACATTAAAATGCCTTATGATTTTGATCACCTGTTGCAGATAATCGAACGTGCAACATCAGTTTCCCTTGAAACTTGTGTAGCCGAAGTACTTGAAATAGAAAAAGGAATGGAATTATGTAGAAATGAATTACAGCTTCGAAATCAAGGTGGTCTTGCATCAAGTCCAGCAACTAAAATTCTACAACAATTCATACAGCAAAAAGGACCCGAAGTTTCTGGACTCAAAGATGAATTACGAAAAACTCAACAACAATACAATGAATGTGTGGAATATTTTGGTGAAAATCCTAAAATGTTGGAATCATCCAATCAATTATTCGGTACTTTTGTTCGTTTCCTAAAGAATTTCAAACAATGTCAATTAGATAATCTGATGGCACAACGTAAACGTATCGAAGAAGAATTGCGTCGACAAATTCTAGCCAAACAACAACAACGTATGATGCAACAACAACAGAATAATAGTAATGGTGGCAGCCAATCAGATCAATCCGGTAACCATAATCAACAAGGACAAGCAACTAGTGATAATCAAAAAGTTAAGGAAAAACGTCTACTCAAACAGGATGAAGTTTATAATGGTGCTTTAGAAGACATACTTTCAGGTAAGGAAGATGATGATTATTTTAATTTTTTTTATCACAATTGTACTCAAAACATTTGTTTTTGTTTAGGCCTAAAAAATGAACCATTTAGACGTGCAGATGCTGTACGACGAAGTCAACGTAGACGCCAAGCTAATATGACTACGAATGAAATGCAAGATAATAATGTATGATATTTGTTTCTTTGAAAAAAAAATACTCGTCATATATGCCGATCAATTATCAAGATGTATTAGTTTTTGATGATTAAAAAAAAATCATTGTTGAAACGAATTGCTCAATTATCATCACCGAAAATGACTGAATTCCATGAATTTTGATTGATCTAATGATTTTAAAATCGTCATGCCGAAAAATTGAATGTGAAACAAAATTCCTATTATTTAAAACCGAAAATTATTTTTATAATTATTCCGCCGTCATCTTCACAAGGCGTTGCCATACTGTTTTTCTCTAATTTTTTTTTTTGATTGATTTTTATGTTATTTGATTTTTTTTTTTTGCTTTACGATGTAACATATATACTTGAAATTAATTCATGGCCAAAGCAGTTTTTTTATGAGAAATAAAAATAAAAATTTTATTTTATTGTCAGTGAAATAGAGATTGTACAGTTGGAAAAATGATGTCTATTGGTTAATTTTTTTCCAATTCACGTTTAAATGCTGGTGCCAATACTTTGGTCATTTCCTTACGTACGGTGTCTTGGAAAATAGCGGTCAATACATCAGATAAAACGCCAAAAATTGGATCCAAGATTGAAAGACCACCAATATGGTTGACAACATTAGCGAATTGTCGTACTTCAAAAGATGTCATTGTTATGTTACCTTCATCAGAAATTTCAAGGGACAAGGCAACAACAAAATCTTGAATATCCGAAATGACATGAGTGGTTGGATGAAGATCACCCAATTTGTATGCTAAATCATATTCCATCGAGACGATATCATCGTGAACACCGATCAACAAATGAGCTTTAACAATACCCTCTTCACCTTTGACATTAGCATCACCTTGACGTTTCATTTGTTTCAATCCTCGAGCCTCAATGTTTCGCATGGCTAATTCACCTTTGAAATCCAAAATACCAACATGACGTTCGAATTTATCGGCATGATCAGGTACTTTCATTGGATCTATTGTTTCGGATTGTTCAATAGCAGCAATGGCATCATCAATAGCTTTGTTGATTTCTTCGGTGATTTTATCATAGTGAACTATATAAGCAAAAATATTTGAATTTAGTAATTGATTTTTTCATTTAATCTGCGAAACTTACTTGGATCAGCCGAAACGGCGACAAATGCCACGGCAGCAATCAACAAAAATTTCATCATTTTGTAAGATATGTTTTTTTGGATTGTTATTGATATAAGATGTAGACCAGAGAATATGAAATTCAATACAATTTCTAATGTGGCTTTTATTTCTTTTCCATTGATGATTGTATCAATTATTGCATGTACTCGAGTTTAATTGATTTATCAACAGGAACAGTATTCATTCATTTAGATTGATTATCAATGATAATACATCATCGACATTGTGATTACATTTTACATTCGCCCAGTCACATGGAACAGGAATAATAAATGTATTTGATTTGATGATGGCCACTTGAAATTGAATAACAAGGTCGTAAATCCAACAATTGATTGATTTAAAAATGGATCATTTTTATCATGATTATCAATCTAAAATCGATTGTCAATCAATAATTATTAGCTACAAATACTTAAAAAAAAATAATTTATTTCTTTTTTTCTACAATACATTTCTTTCACAAATTACCAGTCGCAAATAAAAAAAAATAATTTAAAGTTGATATAAATTAAGAACCAAGGTCAATTCTAATGAATTCTATCGGGAAAGAAAACGATTCGAATCGTTTTTAAAGAGATCATACAATGCCATCTTTTGGCAATCGGTCCAATTAGCCCCAGATATATTTTTTTTTTACCATAATTAGGTCTTTCAAGCATGTTTGTTTGTTTACATTCGATTATTGATTTAGAAACTGATTTTATTTGCTGAATTTTTTTCCCATGATATCATAATGGATGTCGATTATCAACGAGAATTATGTTTAGCATTAAACATTTCAATGAATGAATTGAATAAATCATTTTCAAATTGGCGTTTCAATGTTCTAAATGTTCGTGGTCTAGATGCATTGACATCTGAAGATGTTTATGAATATTTTCAACGTAAACCACATTCAATCGAATGGTTATCAAACATTTCATGTAATGTTACATTTGAAGGTATTAATGAAGCATTTGAATCATTAATATCGATAGCTAAAGCGATCATCATTCAAAAGAATGAAATTGATTGGCGTGAAAATTCTTATGGCGTCAAAGGAGTGGATAATTTGAATCTAAATGTTGATACAGCTGATAAACTAGAGATTCCTGTACCACCGAATTTTCGTTATGTAATGGGTGAGAAACATCCAAAAGCTAAAACAATATTGATACGTTTTGCAACGATTAATGATCGTAAAGTTAATCAACAATTGCCTGATACGGCACCAAATGAACGACAGCAAATAATTATCGCTCAACGATCATCATCCACCGATCCACCATCTAATGTTCCATTGCGAAGAGTTAAACGAACAAGCAATGAAATTATGATGGAAATTGATGAAGATATTGTCAATGATTCACTTGCAAAAAGACGACGACAACGTCGATCTATGCCCCCGATTCGTATGCGAATGCGAGCTGACGAAGAAGAGGAAAGAATTCGACAGCAACGTCAACGACAACAACGATCATCAAGTGATCTACGTTCACGATTATCTAATGTATCATTTTCATCATCAAGAATTGGCGATCGAATACAATTACAATCCGTATCATCGAATCGTATTATGAAAGCCAAACGATCAGATTCAATTTGGCGTCGAACCACTGATGATGATGCTTTAAAAAGTCGAATGCGATCAATCGCATTGGATGCAAAGACGGGTAAAAAATATACAACAACAATTGGTGGAAATACCAGAACTGTAGGTGATCTTCGTAACAAATTAAACGAACCGATCATACGAGTACAGGTTACCTATGATGATGAAGAAATCGATTTCTGAATTTATAAATTTATTCTTCATTTTATTTTACAATTAAAAATTTTCATTTATGCTTTAATGTTTGTTTCAATTCCATTTTGATAAACATTCGTAATGATGGATCTTTCACGTGGTATTTCAATTCTTGTTCGGCTCTTTCTAAGCCATCATTTTTGTAGAATTCGACCAATTCATGACAATATTCCACCCATACACATTTGGTACAACCACTTTGGCAACAAAGATCAGCTGGTGGTGGTGATGGTGGCTGTCGTCGTCGACCTTCAAGCCGTTTGTTCATTTTCATTATTTAAATAACTATTGGAAAAATGAATAGCTTTTTTGTCAGTTATCGGAAAAAATTTTCTGGTAATCGAACCATAACGTGACCATGGTGAAAATTTCTTAATCATATCATTTGCTTATTTTGGAATAATTAAGGCGATCAGGACGATTGATGATGATTATTCAATATGTTTATATATTGCAAGTATACCAAATGTTTTTATACCAGCCACGTGATTGATTGTTGTTGATTTTTGTTGTTGAATTCGTAATTTTTTTTTTTGAAATTAACAATTTTCAGATTTTAATGCCTCGATACGCCCAATTAGTTGTCGGACCAGCCGGCAGTGGCAAATCAACATTTATTGCCTCAATGCTTACTCATGCTGAAACATCAAAACGATCCATGTACGCCGTAAATTTGGATCCAGCCGCCGAAGTTTTCAATTATAATGCCATTGCCGATATTCGTGAATTGATTCATGTTGAAGATGTAATGGAAGATACAGATTTGAATTTCGGTCCAAATGGTGCATTAGTCTATGCAATGGAATATCTGATGAACAATCTTGAATGGTTGACGGAAAAATTAGGCACCCAAGAAGATGATTACGTTCTATTCGATACACCTGGCCAAATTGAATTAGTATCACATTTTGGTTTGATGAAAACATTTGCCAAATATCTTGAATCGCTAAATTTTCGTGTCTGTGTCGTGTTTTTACTGGATTCACAATTCATATCGGATATGTCGAAATATTTTAGCTCATTGATTATTTCATTGATAACTTTAATCAATCTCGAATTACCTATGGTAAATCTATTGACTAAAATTGATAAATTACCTGATGATCAAAAGAAAGCATTGGAAGATATATTAGAACCAAGTTCCGATTTACTTAGTGAAGATTTACCCTGTTTTCAACGTAATCGTAATGAACGTTTCTATCGATTAAGTAGTGCATTTGCACAGATTATTGATAATTATTCACTGCATAAATTCTTACCAATTTCCGTTCTCGATGAAGATCTTATGAATGATGTTCTACTATCCATTGATAATTGTATTCAATGGGGTGAAGATATTGAAGTGAGCGGTATAGATATTGATTCCTAATATATCATTTTTCTAATTCCATCCACATTTTTGTATTATAATTTTGTCAACATATATTATAAATAAATTGATTAATTAAAATGAAATTTTTATTTTTATTTCAAACATTATCTCATTGCCAAATTATTAAATGAAAATGAATTCATGTTGTGATCAGTATTTTCAATTTTTCATTCTCTCAATCAAATATTAACGACATTTGGTGTGTTCATGTCAATATTGCTGCTATTTTGTTGATGGTTAAAGAATTTCGGCTGCTACTTCAAATAATCGAATATATTGTGAATGAATGAATTGGTGAATGAGAGATAGAAGAATAGGATATTTGTTGATCTACGATGTTATTACAATAGAATCATTTTCAAAATAAAATTGGACAATTTAAATAATTGTAATTATAATAATAAATACGATAGAAATAACAATGGTGACACACTGTCTTGGTGGTTTGATTGATTATTCTTATCATTATTTTATCAACGACAAATAACGTTTTTTTTTTGGATTTAATTTTAGTAGATAGATTGGTGATTTTGTGTCTATGTGTGGGTGTGTATGTAAGTGAATAAGGATAATTAATCAATTTCTGATTTTGAAGAACATAAATAAATGAATGGGTGTGTGTGTGTTCATGTGTTTTGGATAAATATGTGGAGATGCGTTTATTCATCTTCAACGCGTGTTTTTCTTGGTTTTGGTACAGCCTGCTATTTGGAAATATAATAGAATAAATGAATTAATAAATGGATTATGAAATTTCAAATCAAAAAAAAAAACTTACTCCAGGACTAACACCACGTGTAGCTGATGCAGAGCTCCTGTTTCGTGCACGAAGTTTAGCCAATGCATTTTCGGACATATCGGCACGTTCTTCAGCATCTTCCAATTCTTGTTGTACTTTACGATATTTAGCCAAATTAAGGGCAGCAATCTCTTCAGCTTCTTCAATTTGTCGTTTGTATGTTTTGATCTTTTGTTGTAATTTATCGATCAAATCTTGCATACGTTCATAGTTTTTACGATCTTCATCGGCTTGGAATTGCAATTCCTTGATACGACGTTCAGCTTTACGCAAGTTCTTCGATGCATCACCATGTCGTCGTTGTTCGCTTTCATATTCTTGTTCCAATTCGCGAAGTTTTTGTTCCAATTTTTGGATAGTCTTTTTGCCACCTTTCAATGCAGCTTGTTCGGCTTCTTCCAATCGTACTTGCAAATCTTTGATTTGTTGTTCCATTGCTTTTCGCATTTTTTCTTGTTGTTGAGCATGTTCTTGTTCGGCACGAAGTTCATCAGCCAATCGAGCAGCATCGACCATAGCTTTTTTGGCTTTCTCTTCGGATTGTTTGGCTTCGTTGAGCATTTCATCCAAATCGGCTTGTAAGGCTTGCATTTCACCTTCCAATTTACGTTTGGCCATCGATAATGATGCATTGTTGGCAGACAAATCATTGGCTTGATCATGTAATTCGGCCAATTCACCTTCGGCTTGTCGTCGGCCACGATCAGCTTGTTCCAACAATTGTCGACTTTCTTCCAATTCTCCTTGCAATGCATTGCATCGTCTTTCAGCCATGGCATATTGTTCACGGGCTTCGTCCCGAGCACGTTGTTCGTCTTCGTATGCTGTTTGCAATTCTTTGATATTCTGTTGGTATTTTTTGATATTCTTCTGGGCTTCGGCATTGGCTTTGTTGGCATGATCCAATGCAATTTCCAATTCGTTGATATCTGATTCGAGTTTCTTTTTCATACGTAAAGCTTCGGCTTTCTGTCGTGATTCGGCTTCCAAGCTGGCTTGCATCGAATCCAAGGCACGTTGATGATTCTTTCGAGTATTTTCGAATTCTTCCTCTTTCTCTTGCAATCGTCGGTCGATTTCTTGTCGAACCTGGGACAATTCCAATTGAGCACGCAATACTTTGTTCTCTTCTTGTTCCAATGCAGCTTCGGCTTCCTCTAGAGCTGCTTGCAATTCTTCTTTCTCCATTTCCAATCGTTTTCGTGATTTTTCCAATTCGTGTACCGATCGGCCACCTTCTCCCAATTGATCGAGCAAATCTTTGATCTCATCTTGGAGATTTTTGTTTTCTCGTTTAACAGCTTCGTATTGTTCTTGGCTTTCTTCGTATGCGGCACGAAGTTTGAACAATTCTGTTGAATAGTTTCGGCATTCTTTCTGCGAAGCATCCAATTCGGCAGCCAAATCGTCGGTTTTTTGTTTCCATTCGGCAATAACTTTGTCGAATGTTTTCTGTTTCTTTTCGAGTGTTGCAGCCAATGCATTGGCACGTTCCACTTCGATCGACATGTCTTCGATTTCGCCTTGCAAACGTTGTTTGGTCTTTTCCAATGAGCCCACTTTGGAATTAAGTTGTTCAATATGTTCATCGGCCTCTTGTAATTTGACGCCCAATTTCTTTTTAGCCTCTTCCAATTCTTCCAACCGTGCAAGACCTTCAGATTCGAATTTGGCTCGCCATTGTTGAATTTCGGCATTAGCTTTGCTAAGTTGTCGTTGCAAATCGGCTTTGGCTTCAGTTTCTTCTTCAAGAGATTCACGGACATTGTCGAGGTCGTGTTCCAAATTACGGAGTTTCGACATGACGGAAGCACGTTCCTAATGAGAAAAAATTTAAAGAATTTTCAATTAGTACAAGATTCAAACGAAATATTAATATCCATACTCGGCTCTCTTCATCGGCCGTTCGTTTAGCTTCCTCCAATTGACTTTGCAATGAGCTCTTGAGTTTGGTCAACTGGTTGACCTGTGATTCAGCATCCTCCAATTGACGTTGCAATTCGCCATTCTCAGCGGCCAATTTCTTTTTGGAGGCATCGAAATCGCTCAAATTACGATTAGCTTCATCTAATTTGCCTGTAACTTCACCCAATTGCATTTCCAATTGTTTGTTTTGTTTTTCAATATTGGCCTAAAAGTTATAAATGAACAAAAAAACAAATTAGTATCAACAATACAATAGTTAATCATTCAAGAAGAGTCGTCTATCCGTCTATCCGTCTGGTCCAATATCGATTCCATTTGTTGTTATTACTGTTGTTTGTTTGTTACCTGATTCTTGGTGGCATGATCAACAATTCCTTGTAAATCAACCAGTTCAGCTTGTAATGTGCCTCGATCTTTTTCAAGTCTTTGTCAATTGAAATTAAGTGAAATTTAAATTTACGAAAATTGGCAACTCATAAAAAACAAAATTAAAGCATTGAAAAGCTAGCCTAGTACAAATAATAAACACATTATGATGAAAATCGATATTCGGATAGTCAACCTGATGTATAAGGGGGTGTATGATGGGTCCATAATTATTGACTATCTAGATAACATTACCTTATCTTTGGCAAGATGATCGACGCTTCCTTTCAAATCATCGAATTCAGCTTTCACTTGTTGTTTTTCTTTTTCAACACTATTTTGTTTAAACAGGGATTTTTTTTAAAAAAAGGGGATCACAATTATAATAACAATAATTATTGATTAAAGATAAAATTATTAATCTAAACAAATCTAATGAAAGGGTATCATCCTAAATAAGGGATCTAAAATGAAATTGAAATTGGCAAGCATATAGTTTAGCTATGGGAGGCAAATTCAATTGATACATACCGTTGTTTGGCTTTGGTCAATTGGTCCACTTGTTCACTCAATTCGGCAACAGAATCATTATGTTTTTTACGCAATGCTGACATGGCTTGTTCATGATTAAGGTTGGCCTCTTCAAGATCACGACGAAGTTTAGCCATTTCTGCTTCACGACGTTTATTCAATTCGATTTGTGATGAAGTGGCACCGCCAGCTTCCTCTAATCGTTCACTTAATTCTTCAATTTCACGTGCTAAATCGGCACGTTGTTTTTCAGCTTTAGCACGAGCTTGTCGTTCAGATTCCAATTCTTCTTCCAATTCTTCAATTCGTGATTGAAGTTCTTTGATTTGTTTCTGAAGTTTGGCAACCAATGCCTGTTCATCCTCAAGTTTTGAGGCCAAACTTTGCAACTCTTTTTCTTTACGTTGCAAATTGGTTTCCAATTCTTTTTTATTCTTTTCTAAATCAGCAACAGCTTCCTGTGCCAATTTCAAATCGCCTTCAACTTTACGTTTGTTCTTTTCGATATCAGCACGTGCTTTCTTTTCACGTTCCAAGCTATCTTCCAATTCGTCCAAGGTTTGTTCCAATTTGGCTTTCACCTTGTTCAAATGGTTGACCTTATCTTCAGTGGCTTGCAAATCTTCGGCAGTTTTTTGGCCCATCTCTTGCAAGTTTTTCTTTTCTTTATTCAATTTATTGATCAATTCATCTTGATGGGCGATCTCATCGTTAAGGTTTCGGATCTGATGATCTTTGGA
Source organism: Dermatophagoides farinae (assembly GCF_024713945.1). NCBI lineage: Eukaryota > Metazoa > Arthropoda > Arachnida > Sarcoptiformes > Pyroglyphidae > Dermatophagoides > Dermatophagoides farinae. The sequence goes on from NC_134682.1 coordinate 4,193,989, forward strand.
TTGTTTGTCTTGTTCAGCTTTTTGTAAGGCAAGTTCCAAATCTTCAATTTCTTTCTTTTGATTTTGGATTTCATTTTCCAATTTCTTTTTCGATGAGCTAAGGCTAGCATGGGCATCCTCTTCATGTGATAATCGATCTTGCAAGTCCTATTACAAAACAACAAATAAATTAGATCATACACATATTAATTGATTAACGTACCGATAATTGGCTTTCTAAATCATTTTTCTGTGAAACGGCTTTCATCAAACGTTCCTCAACATCACCGGATGATGATCGTTCGGCTTCCAATTGCAAGTACAAATCGTTTTTCTCTTGCAACAATTTGACATTCTGTACTTCCAAATCTTTTCTTAATTTTTCTTCTTTTTCGCGTGCTTCGGTTTCTTTTTTAAGTTTCTCTTCCAAAGCTTTAAGTTCATCTTCAACACGAGCAACGTTGAGCAATGGCTTGACTTTCGAATACAATTTCCACCACAACCAATTTCGAAGGGTAAGGAATTTTCGCAAGTTTCGTTGGATGACCAACAAAGCGACACGTTGATCTTGAAGCTTTTTGAAATTCTTTTTAACGAAATACCAACGGATCCAGGCTTGTAACCATGTCATAATCTTGCTCAATCGATCATCACGCATCTCTTCAAGACGACCGAGAACACCGGCACGGAAGAAAATCTAAATAATTTTTTTTCATATTTCATAATTGAATTGAATTGAAATTAATTTAAATTCAAAATTAATTTTTGGAGGACAGAAAAAAATGTTAGGAATTGAGAAAAGGAAAGGAAATGGGAGGGAAATAGTCGTTTACGTAGTAGTAGTCGTCGTCGTCGTCATCGTAGTTGTGTCCATTATTTTCAAAAGATCGATGATTCCAAAGTTCCAAAATTCAATAATACCATAAGCAAAACACTCAAAAATAATACTTACTTTAGTGCTGCCAAGACAATATTCTTGTTCATCAACATGGATTGCTTTAACAAGCTTTTCAGTGATTTGTCTTGCATCAACAAAGCTTTTAGGTATGACCGTTGGTGCCAGAATCAGATAGCTAATAATTTCGATCATTCAATGAAGCAGATATCGGCGGAGTATAGGATTGGATTAATAATTTCAATTCAAAAATACATTGATGGTTGATGTTTTTTTTTTGGTTTGCATTTGAATTTGGAATGGAAAAAGCAAAAGGGAAAGTAAATTAAATCATTTTCAGCAACAGGGCAGAAGAATTGATTTAAGCTAGCTATATAATAACGATATTTATATATTCGAATGTGAAACTGGAACATTTAAATGATGATGATGACGGAAACCAAACACGTTGATAAGAGAGAAATGGGTATAAATTGTAAATTAAAGACAAGATGGTGATGGTAGTGTGGATGGTTGATTTTTAGGGGTTGGGTTGGTGGTAAAAATATATTTATAAACATGCCTTTGTATGGCCATAACGGAAATCATTCTCATCCAATTGGATAGCACTGAGTACTTTTTCGGCAGCCACTTTAGCATCAACAAAACCTTTAGGTACGGCAGTTGGTGCAAGAATTGTATAACTGGACAGAATGATTCATGGATATGATTCGATTGATTGATTGATTGATTCATTGTCATAGGTTCAGAATTGGATTGATTAAAATTAATTATTTTTTTTTTGGATGAAAAGGTAACCGCACAATAATCGAGGTTTTTTTTGGGTTTTTTGCAGACAAAAAAAACAACAACAACAACAATATTAAACACATGTAGTAAATAGGAAACGGGAAAAAAATCATTAGAACAAAAATAAAAAAAATGAAAAGAAAAAAAACATTGAATTCTCTCACTCAGTCACTATCTAAACACATCGATCCACAGTGAAACGACAGATTGCTGTTTTGAAATAAAATTATGGGTAACTGATTGACTGATGAAACTGTTTCGAATTTGAATTGGGTTCATATATATTGATGATGATGCACAAAAAAGGAAACATTTTTTTTTTAAATTTGGTTTGTTGTTGTTGACGGTATGGAAAACAAGGGAATTCTGATTCATATCTAACCTTAGTATGACCAATTTTATGATCATTTTCATCCAATTGAATTGCTTCGCAAATTTTCTGTGTAGCCACTTTAGCATCAACGAAACCTTTTGGCAAAACGGTTGGTGCCAAAATGGTGTATCTATTTTTTTTTATTTTTTTTTCATTCATTCATTCGTTTGTTGTTGTTGTTGTGATGATGGTGATTGTTGTGGTTTCCGAAATAATTTTTAAATAATGATGAAATGATAATAATAAAAATAATTCAATGTGTGTGTGTGTCTGAAGGGGGCAATGACTAGCACATCTCTGACTGATTTATCTAATCACTACTAAACTCTTTCTTTGTAATCTATTCTAATGAATGAATGAATAATGATAATGACTACATACCGTTGTTTGAAATCTGGATAAACCATACGATTTGGGAAACCTTTACGACAGATACGAATACCTTCCAATACACCATTACAGGTTAATTGATGCATAACCAAATGAGCATCAATAACACCTAAAATTGTTGAATAATAAGAGAAAAACAAACATTATTTAGCAATGGATTTATATTAATAAAAAAAAGTGAAAAGAAACCCGGGAATTTGTGATTTATAAAAAAAAAATTTCAATCGATCACATTGTCATCTGCTAGCCATCATTATCTGTTTTCTCCTATTGTTTTTACCTGGTGATTTTGTTTCGTTGGGAATAATACAACGAACAAAATGTGGATGAGTTGATTTCAATGTTGTCATCAATTTGTTCAATTGTTCCTATATTTGTAAAGTAAAAATAATGATGGAGAGAAAAGGAAATCGAATGGTTTTTTTTTCGAATAAAATCGAAAAAAAATTGGAAAAAATTTAGAAATTCGTTCATCACTCTATTCAAAAATATATTGGGCGTATTACTGTATGTGTATATGCGTGTAACGAGAATAGACTATGCATTCAAACAACGGGAAACCAGAAATTCAGATGGGTACAACAAACAAACAAACAAACAGACCAGACAAAACAAAGAAAATAGGCAGATGTGATCCAATAATAGAATTGTAAGAAAAAAAGAATGGAAACCTTAAGACATTTTTTTTTCATTACCTGGAGATTTGGTTTCGTTGGGAATAATACAACGAACAAAATGTGGTTGTGTTGAACGTAATGTTGCCATCAATTTGTTCAATTGTTCCTATTGTATTTTTTTGCATTTGGATTGAATGATTCGATTTTTATATTGATATTGGAGGATTCAGCATTCAAGATTCAGATGATGATTCATTAGGAAGTGGCAAGAGAATTTCAGAAACATTTTGTAGGGAGAAAAAAAAGAAAACAAAATGGAGCACAAAAGGTGGGTAAATTTTTTGGAATAAGGAAAAATAAAAATGAAACGAGAAAAAAATTTTTGATTGATTGATTAACAAACACAGGATTCTCATCACAAGAAATTGGGAATTGGTTAAGCATTTCATTTGCATGCGTTATGATTGAATTTATCATCATCATTATGATTATGATTATGATGATCATTATTATTGTGTAAAAAAAAGCAAAAGTTAAATTAACTGGAATTGGAACAAAAACAAAAATCTTACTCTGTACAATGCCGATACAGTCTGGAAACCGGAACCCTTTTTACGTCCACCACCTTTACCGCCTTTACCGCCATCATCACCACCGCCTAAACCTGGATGATCTTCAAAGATGGTTTGTATTAAATTATTTGATCCATGTTTAAATTGATCAACAACACAATCATTCAATGGATCTTTATTCTTTTCAAGCCAACCAACAACATTGTATGGTACAGTGCCAGCATAATGTACAATGGCCATCTGGGCTTCTTTACAGCCTGGTTTTGGTGGTTTCGGTTTCTGGAAATTTGGTGATTTACCCAAATGATTGGTTTTCAATTTTTCTTCAAATGTTTTATCGGTAGCTTTTGGGAACATAGATTCTTCTTCAAGAATGGATAAGATACCCATAGGCTATTTTGATGAAATACAATTAATCTTAGGATATAATATGTCACAGAAAAAAAACCGAACAAACCTTTTCAATCAATTCAATACAGGCAGCCAAATCCATACCGAAATCAATAAAATCCCAATTAATACCTTCACGTTTATATTCTTCTTGTTCAAGTACAAACATGTGATGATTGAAGAATTGTTGCAATTTTTCATTGGTAAAATTAATACACAATTGTTCAAATGAATTGAAATCAAAGATTTCGAAGCCAGCAATATCCAATACACCGATAAAGTATTGTCGTTTTTGTTGTGTATCCAATGTTTCATTCAATTTTTTTACCATCCATTTGAATAGACGATCATACATGGCTTTAGCTAATGCACCAATTGAATAGCTAACCTGTGCAGCTGTACGACCTTGTGTGACAAATTCATTACCAACTTTGATTCTTGGTTTCGATAGATTCTTATATAAATCGGCTGCATTCAATCCCAATAAATGTGCAACTCTTTCACCTTCTTCCATACCATCTGGTTCACATTGTTCTTCACGTGGTCGTTGTTTGAATTTCATTTGACCAATATGCATTACAGCCGATGTAATACGATAGATGTCGAATTTTTCTTCAGCAGAAAAACCCAATACATCGAAAGCTTCCTATTAATGATAACAAAAAAAATCAATTAGTAAATTGTGAATATTTAAATCAAATTAAAACAAAACAAAATAAAACAAAAAGTGGGAAACAAAAGAAGCAATTTTCAAACTTGATGATAAATAATAATAATAATCTTACATCGGTGACCATCATTTCGGCTTTATCATCGACTCCTTCGATCACTGTTTTGCCTTGTGATACGAAATAATAATCCTTGATGTCATTGCTAAGTAATAATTTTTCTGCAGTGAATTTTTTTTTTCGATTTACACATCATATATATACACACACACAAACACACAGATATAGAAATAGATTAGAAAATTAAATTTTTTCATTTCATCATTCAAATGTATTTGTCTGTGTTTTGTTTTTTTTTTGTTTTTGTTTTTTTTAATATTCATAATCCATTCACCAGCTTCAGTTTATCAGTGATTGACTGATTGAATCTAAACAATGACTGATGATGATGACGATAAATCTCACACGCACCACACACGCAAACGCATCAACATTTAGCTTAGCTTTTGGGGGCATTTGAGGAGTCCAAAAACAAAGGGTCGTCTTAAAACATCATGTCACCTGATCACAAACTACTTACATCGGTCAAACGCATTTCTTCAGCATCATCAACATTAGGGATATCTGTTTTACCCTGTGATACGAAAAAGTAATCATGGATATCGTTGGACAATAATAATTTTTCTATAATTCATATGTTGATTAGTTCAATCAACAAAAACGCACACATTGGGGTATTGAAACAAAATAATGAAAAAAATTAAAAATAAAACATAAACATAGTGATTTTTTTTGAAAATCAAAAATGAAAAATAAGAGGGAGAGAGAGAGGGGGCGACTAGATTGATCATTTTGGGGGGGCGTTCGGTATATATACTCGCAGAATATATTCAACAGGTATTTCGGAAACATTTTTTTTTCGTCGGGAATGTTTTCCTATCAAAGTAAGTTGGTGAGTGAATGGAGAATGAAGATTTTATTGGGTTGATTGATTGATGGATACAAAGTGATTATGTGTGTGTGTAGGTGTGTGTGTGTGTGTGTGTTGGGTGTCAATTGGTCAATAAAATGAAAATACCTTTTAAACCATTAATAGCACCAGACATAATTTGATAGAAAATATGGTATGATCGTTCCAATGATTGTTGAGAGATGACACGAGCTTTTTCCAACAAATCTACAAATTTATAACAGTTGTAAATAATAAATAAAATTCCAGAAAAACAAAACAAAAGAAAAACTTACAGGTTTCAATATCAGCACCAGCCAATTTACCCATTGGTCCGAAATGGATACGGATAAATTTACCGAAACGTGATGAATTATCATTACGTACGGTTTTAGCATTACCGAATGCTTCCAATACCGGATTAGTTTGTACAACTTGATCTTCCAAATTGCCCTAAATTATCATTAAATGATGAAATTATATTAGATATTGATCATATTCATATTATTGATTTGAGAGAAAAAAAAATTAAACATAAAGCGGTAAAAATTTATCAAAATAACAAAAAAAAATTGGGAAAAGAGAAACAACACACATTCGTACACATAACTGAATTGAAATAAATATATACAGGGTAGCTATATGGAGTGATAAATTTTAGGAAAAAAGAGAGAGATTGAGCGGTGAAACAATCGATGAAAAAATTTGGGTTTTCGGAAAAATTAAACTTTGATGATGGTCATCATCATCATCATCATCATTATCATCATACCTTCTTCTTTTCTTCGCCTGGTTTCGGGGCATGTGCACCGACGTTTGCAAAATAGGCAATGACCTTTTTCGTGTTTTCAGTTTTACCGGCACCAGATTCACCACTAATTTTTTTTTTTGGGTTTGGTTTGTAATTTTTTTTTTTTTTTTTTTTTTTTTTTTTTTTGAAAAAGGTCGGTAGAAGGTGACGGGAATTTTTGGTTATAATTTCATGGGGTTGGGTCCAAACATAAAAAAAGGGGCGGAGTAAGAAAAAAAATTTTGTTTTTCAATCGATTTTGATTGGTTTAATCAAAAAAAAAAAAAAAAAAAAAATCGAATTTTTTATATTTGTGTGTGTTGTGTGTTGTGTGTGTGTGTTACCTATATATACACCTGCCCCTTAACACATGTCCAACAATCACTCAGACAAAACAGAATATATAAAGCCAATAATTTTTTTTTTTTTTAATGAATTAATGAAAACTTACACCAGTAGAGAATTTATGTTTATAACCAGAAGCGGCTACTGTAGCAAAATAGGTGATGACTTTTTTCGTATTTTCAGTTTTACCTGCACCTGATTCACCACTAAAAAAAATCAAAATTGATGAAATTGATGATTGCCATTTTGGTGGCCGGCCGTACGTTGTGTATAAATGTGTGTGTGTGTGTATGTATAGTGTGTGTATTGGTGTTGAAAATCCAAAAAAAAAAACACTTACGTAATCAACATGGATTGATTTTCTCGATCTAAATAGAAGAAAAAAAATTGAAATCATTTAGTCTTTTCGCTTTTTATTAGGTCATTCATTTCATTTTAGCTTTGTCCATTCCATGCTTTGTTGAAACAAAATCCCTGACCTATTTTTGAAAGTAAAGTAAAAAATTCTTGTCCCTTGTTTATCCATATTATACGTCTAATATATGCTTTATTCTGGCTTGAGCGAACGCGAGAGAGAGAGAGAGAGAGAGAGAGAGAGAGAGAGAGAAACAGTGAAATTAAGAAGAAAAAAAAATCTGATTGTAAACAAAACTATTTCATGGCGACTGTAATCATCATCATCAACAACATGATTGTAGAATTTTCTCTCATTCCTTAAAAGGTTTTGCAAACATGTAAAAAAAAATTGCGAATCACACACACACACACACACACACGGCAAACAAAAATCCAAACATAGTGTGGCTGTTGTTAAACACCACCCGAATTATCAAGTGATGTGTGTTCATCATTGATGATCATGATGGCAGCCCAGCATAGAATTGTTTAAAAATAAAAATCAAGAAAAAAAAGCCTACGCCTGAAAAGAATTTATTAAAGAATTCAAACAACATTAAGATTCTATTCTATTCTATATTTCAAAATGAGAAAGAGAAATCGGTATATATGATCTATTTTTGGAATATGTGCAAAAAAAAACGGGCCAGGCAATCTACTGAAATCCTGAAGCCAAAAAAAAAACCCGCATAGAACATTCCATTGTCGACAATACAATAGAATTCGACAATGGAATTTTTTTTTTGCAAAACTAGGCTAATAATGAGAATATATTCTATCGGAATGAATGAATGAAAATGAACTTGGCTTTTGGGTATTGGGATTTAATCATGAATAATTAAAAATACTTACTGGACAACATGTCAGTGTAAGCACCATCAGAAATGGCAAACAAATGTGGTGGTACCTCTGTACGACGTCTACCACGATACATTTGTACTACACGATTAGTATAGATTGGAAAACGTTTATATGGATTGATTACCACACAGAACAAGCCAGAATAGGTCTACAAGAAAAAAAAATGATGATGATGATGATGAGAAAAAAAAATTAGTCAATTATAATTATCAATAAAATAAAATCGAAAATTGTCCACGAATAAAAGTGCTGAAAGAATGAAAAAAAACACGTTTTTTTTCATCAAGAAAAATATTTTTAAAAAATATATGGGTCTTATAATGAATCTCGATAAAGGTATCGAATTTGTTGTTTGTTTTGGGAATGGACGGACTTTGGCTATTTTATTTTTGGGTTTCGGTTTGGTTGTTTAACTAATTTTACTAAGGTATTGATGATACTTCATTGTGGTCAGGTCGGATTGATCAAAAAGAGAGAGAGAGAGAGGGGCTTTGATTTATCTTCATTTAAAAATCTTACATAGATCAATTGGTTTTCATAACGTTCTTTTAAATTATGTAGAACAGATGCTTCATTCAAATAGGTCAAATTAGACATGTCTTCACATTTTTCGTATTTAGGTGGATTTACTTGTTGTAGTAAATCCTTTTTCACTTGACGCTAAATATTATTGATGGCGGAAATTAAATTCAATATATATGGGGCGTAAAAAGTGGGGTTTTTTTTCACCAGATAACAACAAAAAATCAATAAATCAATCGAACATGGGTATTAATTGTTCGATTATTGTGATCAATAAATTTGGGGTCAAGATAGAGAAAAAAAAGAGAGAAAAAAAAACACACAATTAGTAAAATTTGTTCCACGATATACTTACATAGATTATATTGGAATTATAACGTTCTCTAAGATTATGCAATACGGATGCTTCATTCAAATAGGTTAGGTTGGCCATATCTTCGGTTTTTTCAAATTTTGGTGGATTAACTTGTTGTAATAAATCTTTTTTTACTTGACGCTAAATAGTATTTGTTTTATTTATATGATGATAATTAATTAATTAATTAATTAGAATGTTAATCATGAAAAATAATCAATCATCTAACACTGACACAGAAACTGGACTGAACTGATACTGAACTAAATCTTATTAGGACTAAATAATGACGAAGATAATGTTGATTTTGGAATTTTTTTGGGAAACAAAATTTTTTTTTTTATGGATAGGACTGGATAAAATTTGCATGATATGATGGTGATAATTGATTTTTTTTGTGGTTTTTACCTCATCACCCTTTACGGCAACCGTACAGACATCACCTTTTGTTGATTGAATTTCACCCAATAGAAAACATTTGTCCGTATCCGGTACCCAGACCATTTTTTTACCATCATATGGTTTTGTTTGATCTTTTCGTTTCTGTTCCAATGAAACGATCAAATATTGCGATGGATCGGGATCATCTGATGGATCGTTTTTGCCCATTTTTTTTTAAATTTTTTTTATTCTTCAAATTTATATAAAAAGAACGAATTTGCAGGTTGTTGATTGATTATTCTGTAGAAAGTAGCAGCAGCAGCAGCAGCAGCAGAGAAAAAAAAACTTTGATACAGACTTCTTCCTGTGAACAAAATATTGAAAAAGAAAAATGAAAATACTGGAAAAAAAATCACCACACTGAAAAAAATTATGATTGATTGATTCGATGAAATCAATGGATTTGATCAATTTAATCAATCCATTTCTCATCAAGTTATGATGATCAAAATCAATGGGAAAAAAAACACTTACACAAACGCACACACACACACACCATTCAAACAAGAAGTCGAGTGAAAATGATTAGAATAAAATCAACTACTTTTAAACGGGTAAAAATATTTTTTTTTCTATTTTGTCAAAATAAATTTTGTTCAATTCAAATTGTTTCAAAAAAAAAGAAAAAAAATTCTTTTATTCTGATAGTAGTAGTGGTTGATGAAAGAATTCAAAAGAATTTCGAATGAAATTTTACCACCACCACTGCCAATACTACCACCACCATCACCACCACCATTACCATAAACACATGATGATGATGATGATGGTAACCACCCATGGTTATTATTATATACCATACACGGCCGGTAGTTATTGGGCGTATGAATATTTGTTTTGAATTTTTTTTTTTTATAATACCGAAACAAAGACGAAACAAGGCAAATTAAGATCATTAAACATCTGTCTGTGTGTGTGTATATGATAGATCAAAGTAATCCATTTTTGGGACAAATAACGGCATGTATTAAGAATCATACGCCTTTACCGTCATCATCAACAAAGAATTCATAAAGAATGTCTGTGTGTGTGTGTGTGTTTGCCTGGCCCCTTATCTTGCGAATGATGAGAAATAATATTTGGTATGCGTGTGTGTGTGTGATTTGTAGGGCAGAGAGAGAGAGAGAGAGAGAGAGGGAAAGAGAAAATAAAAAAATTCTTTAAACAACAACAACAACAACACGAACATTCTTTTCATTCATCATATAGTTGGGATAAAAATTTAAAAGAATTGTTTTCACACACTGTATTGCATACATGTGTGTGTGTGTGTATAAGCAGGTTATTTTCAGAAATTTTCTATTTTTTTTTTCTTTATTCACAAAACCAAAACCAAATAGAATAGAATCCAAAGAACGTGAATGTTTTCTCTATTTAATTCGCACATTTAAATATATTATCTATTAACGATGGAAAAAAAATATATGAAGATTTGAATGTGTCGCCTTGAAGAATTCGTCATCATAATCATCATCATCACCAGGCGACAATCTGGTAAACTCGACAAGAATATATATTGGTTGGCAAAGAATGAATAGAATATGTCTAAGGGATGAATATATGCATAGTAAGCATCATTGTAATTATGCCAAACAGATCTGATTATGGCAACAATCTGATCATTTTTTTTTGTTCGTTTGTTTGTTTGATTCAAACAAAAAAATGATGATGATGAATGAATGAATTTTATTCCATGAATTCTAAATTGAATGGGAATCAAATTTTTTTTATTCGATTCGATAGATGGACGATATATCGATATTATCGATTTCAAATAATCGATTCGAACGAATCATGTTAGATATGGCCAAAAAAAAATTGGGGTTTGCCCAACCATATCCTTTGTGTTGTATAGAAAATTTTTTTTAATTAACGTTGAAATTTTCTCAAATCAAGATTGGCCTCGGATGAAATGTGTGTGTGTGTGTGTGATGGATGTAACAAAGATAAAAAAAATAAATCAACTCTTTCATGACAAGTTGTATGTTCTAAAAATGTTTTTCAAACACACACAACAAGTAAATTCCTGCACATTATGGATTCCATTCTTCTATTCATTCAAAAATTGTCTTCAAGATTGATGGCAGATGTTTGAAGACGAAATGTCCTTCAACGCAAAACTCATTGAGATGGTGGTTGTGTATGGAGGTTGTCATGTTTTGAATGTATATATGCAATGCGATTATAATTATTAAAGAAAAAAAATGCAGGAATTATTCCATTAATAATGATACAGTGATTATCACAATATAAATATACTCACTTATATTCTGTGTCTGTAGTGTTGGTGTAGGAAAATTCTTGGCCAATATTGGTGAATATTTTTGCCATATATAAACATTTTCATCATTGATGTGTTGTGATGTGATGTGATGATGCACAATGGAAAAATTCTTTATAATCTGGCCATGTTACACATGTAAATACTATCGGATAAAAATGTCTCTGGATGTTTTTCATATTCTATATCAACTTCCGTCGTGTAATTATATATCATATGTAGGCGTACCGATTCTGTAGCTGTGAAAAAAATTCTTTACGATTCTTGTATCGCCATCTACAGATAGATGCTATCGACCTGTTGCTGTTGAAAATAAACAAACAATAACGACATCTATTGGCGAGGTTTACAAAAAAAAAAATTTTCAAATTTATTCAAAACCAATGAATATGTCGTAAAAGTTTTTGATGATTAACCAAATTAACCAAATTAAATGAATGATGAATGAATGAATGAAAAAAAAACAATCAAATTGATAAATAGCTGTATTATTATTAATGATTGTTCATAAATAAAGATATATTTGGTAAAAACAATTATTTAATATAATCCATCCGAAGCGATCTCCATTATTAAATCAAATCAATTAATAAATAAATCGATCGATAATAAAATATTGCATATGTATGGTGGTTTGCATTGGTGGCTGTGAAATGGGGAAATAAATAAAACAAACAACAGCAAAAAAAAAGTGTTTCCATGATGGTGATGGTTTGGCTCTTTTTTTTCTTTTTTTTTGTCTGTTTGTTTGATGATTTTTCCCTTTTTTTGTGATTTTTCGTTGTTGCTGTTGCTGGTGGTGGTGGTGTTGTTAAAAATAATCGAAAATTCTGTCTGCGTAATATGAAAGAATTATTATTAATAACCAGTAAGTTCGGCAAATGTCTGGTCCAATTCGTCGGAGATGGATTTGTATTTTTCCTTTTCGTGGACCAATTCGTCTTCCAAACGATCGACTTCTTTCTGGAGTTTTTGTACCGAACGTTCAGCAAATTCGGCACGTGCTTCGGCTTCTTTAAGTTTAGCCGTCATTATACGGATCTGTTGTTCATAGGCTTCTTCACGTTGTTGAGCTTTCTCTTCGCTAACTTCCAATGATTTGAGATTGTTACCGACAACACGTAATTCTTCTTCGAGTTCAACAATTTTCCTAAATTTTTTCAATTAATAATTCATTATATCACAATTATTTCTATAACAGAAAAAAAAACAACTTACGATTCACCGGTTTCGGCACGTTCTTCAGCACGTTCCAAATCGGCTTCAACCATTGCCAATTTACGGGCAACTTCATCATATTTTCTATCAGCATCTTCGGCCATCATACGGGCTTCTTTAAGTTGATTTTCCAAACCATCCATACGTTCTTCATCGGTGATGGATCGATGTTCAAGCATTTTACGCATACTAAATTATCATTATTATCAATTATATTTTGGGAAATTATTATTATCAGTTTAACCCCCCCCCACTAAAAACGAAAAAATTACCGTTCAGATTCATCGGCAGATTGTGATGCCTCTTCCAATTTGGCTGTAGCAATCTTGAGTCGTTCTTCTGATCGTTCCAAATCTTCTTCAATCAATTGAATACGACGATTCAATGCTGCAACATCACCTTCAGCCTATGATGATCATATGATGACATAAAAAATCAAATGATAGAGGGAGTGATTAGTCATAGTTGATGTGATATACATAGCCAACACAACAACATTGATGATTGACAATAAAATTCCAAAAAAAAAACATTCTGGAACATTTCCTGATTTTTTCATTATGTGGGCAATCGGAATCGGAAGTGGTGACGCCCATCATCATCATCATCATATTGCTCATTATAGTGAGTGAGTGTAGTGAAAACAAAACAAAAAAAAAACAATTTTTTATGACATTAAACACATTACTATAGTCAGCATAATTTCTAATTATAGAATTGGCCATGGCTAAGAAATTGCTTCCAAACGAAAAAAAAACATCATACACACACACACACAGACAAACAGATATTTTGCATCGATGTGACGCAATCACACACACACACACTCACAAACATTGAGCCAAAATGAAAAAAAAAACAAGAACACTAACAAAAGTGGCAAGAATTTTTCTTGGCATCCATATCGAGATGCCATGAATCGAACGAATGAATATTTTCTGGCTCAAGGACTTGTTGCTGTTGCAAAAAAAAAAAATTTTTTAAAATTCTAAAACAACGATTTTTCATAGATGATGATGATGGCGATGATTGGATTGAAATGAATTTATAAAATTCATTTCCATTTGAACAAAAAGGGTTCGGGATAAATAATGTTCATGATAGGTTAAACTAAACTACAAGTTTCATGAAAAAAAATTCTGAATAATTCTCATTAGCCAATATCTTCTTAGATAGATTGTAATAATTATCATCATCGTCCAACATAGCTGTTGTCAATGTTTCATGATAATTTGTCGTCAATTGATTGTTGATGTTGGCATTAATAGTAGGCAGTGGTAGTAGTAGTAGTAGTAGTAGTAAAACTTACGGTCTGTAGGGCTTTTTCCTTTTCCTCCAATTTTGTATTGGCAGCCGATAATTGTTCTTGGACCTGATCCAATTCATTTTCAATTTGTTGGATTTTTTTCTGTAATGCACGAACTTCTTCCTCAGACTAATAATATAATGTATGTATATTTATAAGGAAAAAAAATGAAAAAAAAATAATCAGATAAATTAGATTGAATAAATCAAATCTCTTTCGTTTTTTTTTTCGCAATGATCGCTTACCTTTTCGGCACGTAGATTAGCATCACGGGCTTTTTGTTCGGCAATTTCAGCTCGATCGATAGCATTATCTTTCTCGAGCTTCATTGCCTGCATTTTTTTCTTGATGGCCTCCATTTTTGTTGATGGTTGTTGTTGTTGTTTAGCTGCAACTAAAAAAAAATTGTGATAAGAAAAAAAAACAACACAAACAATGAATGTAAAAAAAAACAATCAATAATAATCAATAAGTAGAAATTAATACCGAAAAAAAATTCAAATTATCGACGATCGAATGTTGGAAATGAAAAAGGAATACACCAGAAGATCAGATGATGACCGAAGAGCTTTCAAGACAAACACCAAACACACGAATGACTAGAATAATTATATCGAACAGATCAAGAAGAATAATTCCTCTTCTTCTCTTTTTTTCGTTTTCACTTTGACACCGATTCTTTAAAACAACAACAACAACAAATATTCATTTCGTCTCTTTATTACTTGGCAAAGAATTTCATTCGATTTCATTTTGTTTGCCACATTATTCATCAAAAAAAAAAAAAAAAAAAATGTTGATGATGATGGCAGCAGTAGTAACAACAGTAGAAATAGCTAAAATAACAACAATTTATGTTGGGGGTGATGTGTGTGTGTGTGTAGACGTTCATTTTATTTCAATGAAAAAAAAACAAAAAAGAAAATTTTAACAAATTCAAAAAAAAAGATGTGGGAGGATCCTCAGAAAAAAACGGATTTTCGAAACGATTTGTGCATTGATGGTAGCTGGTTGTTTTTGCAAGCAACCAGTGTGTGTGTGTGTGTGTGTGGCAAGAATCAATTCTGGCAATAGCCAAAAATATTAACAGTCGACAACCAAAAAGAATGTTTGTTGCTTTTGTTTGAATTTGGTTATTTTTAATTTCATCCAGCCAGTGCAAACACAGCCAGATAGCTCTTTACAACTTGGACTAATTTGGGATTGGAATTTTTTTTTTGTTTCTTTTCTACAACAAGAAAATATCGAGCATCATCATCCACATATCTCATCAACCACCATCACTCAAGAATACATTTTCACCAAGAAGAGAGAAACATCCAACCAACAAACAAATCACATCACAATGTCTATTTTGTTCACAGAAAAAAATAAAAATTAATTTTTTGCGTTAAAAAAAATATATGGGCGTCTTCATCATCATCATCATCATCGTCGTAATAATATGGGTTTTTATGGCTGCTTGTTTGTTGATGTGTGTGTGTGTGTGTAATAATCATTATGGTTATCACATACCATCAAATCATTGTAGATGAAGGCATGGAGGATGATGATGATGATGATTATGGAAATGGGGAAATATTCCAAGGCGAAAAAAAACACGATTGACACTAAAATAAGAAAGAAAGCAAAAAAGAAAAAATTAAAAGAATTTCCCTAAATGTAGAATTTTCTAAAACGAAAAAAAAAAATGCAATTCTTCATGTATGTCTGTTGGAATTGCAACAAACCTGTGCAAAAAAAACAACAAAATTTAAACATCATCGTACATCGCCCAAAAAAAAAATGTAACATCGACACACACACACACATACGTTTAAGAATAGATTCACTTTACTTAATGTTTCTAATCAAGGATGTTTTTATTCTGTCTTTTTTTCTTTATACATGAATGAAATTCTTTAATGGTAAAACAAAAAAAATATTCTTCATTCAATGGGTTAGATTTTCGAATATATTCAAATTCCATCTATCGATTTTACTATCGATAGATCGAATTAGAATTCGATAGTGATGATGATGATATTTGAATCTTATAAATTAAAAAAAATATATTCAGTTGGCCTTGATATTGGTTTTTGTTTTTGTTAAGATTTTTTTTTTGTAGACTTCAACAAAAGATTTCATTACCGGATTCATTTATAATAATCAATATGAACAATTTAATGATTCGTATCACCAGTGATATGGCAATTATCCAAAATATAAACTATATATCAAATAGCTGACAAATCAATCGTTCGATTACATTTTAAATTCCATAGTAGTTTCCTCACACCCCTTTGACGTCACATAAGATTCTTTTGATCAAGAAAAAAAATACTTGCTGAATTGCCTAAATATAATGATTTTCAGAACAGAAAAACAAACCAAACAACCAGCCAGCCACTCCCCAGTATTTTTAATATTTAGGAAACAAAGTTTTTTTTCATTTTAAAAATCTAATTCAAAGTGAGATTTTTAATTCAAAAAAAAAATATTTAAATCAAATAGCCACTGCCATCTATTGATGAGAAATATTAATTTTTTCATTTTGTACTAGTTGTTATGAATAGCGATGGTCTCAATCATGTGTGTTGATCAACACTATGTTGTACGCATGCGTGTGCATTTTGTCTTACATTATTATAAACATGCCACATGGTGTGTGGTGTTGCCAGCCAAATGGTTCCTTTTTCCTGTCCGCTTCTGTTTGCCTGTCTCATTCATTCATTCATTCAATTCACTCATAGACACTAAACCCAAGTGGCATCCAATTTTGTAAGTTTTTTTTCTGGATTTTTTCTGATTTTTTTTGATGAATTTTTTTTTAAATTTATCCAGGTTAACTAACCGTTACTGAATATAAAAGTTAACCGAGATGTCGGGAGGTCTTGAAGCATTGAAATTGGCCGATGATGATGTATCGAAAATGTTGGCCGCTACCGCTCATATTGGTACCAATAATTTGGATTATCAAATGGAAACCTATGTTTACAAACGTCGTGCTGATGGTGTCCATATAATTAACATTCGAAAAACCTGGGAAAAAATTTTATTAGCTGCTCGTGCTATTAATGCTATTGATGATCCGAAAGACGTTTATGTCATTTCAAGTCGTCAATATGGACAACGTGCTGTATTGAAATACGCTGCCGCAACCGATGCTACACCTATTGCTGGCCGTTTTACTCCCGGTACGTTTACCAATCAATCACGTACCGAATCATATCGGGAACCACGTTTGTTGATCATTTGTGATCCACGTGCCGATCATCAACCAATTACTGAGGCTAGCTATGTGAATATTCCGGTCATTGCTTTTTGCAATACTGATTCACCGCTTCGTTATGTGGACATTGCCATTCCGTGCAACAATAAATCAATCTATTCGATTGGTTTGATGTGGTGGTTGTTGGCACGTGAAGTATTGCGAATGCGTGGCAAAATTCCACGTCAATCACCATGGGAAGTAATGGTCGACATGTATTTCTATCGTGAAGCTGAACAACAGGAAAAAGAACAGGAAATTGGCTTGTCATCTGAACGACCGGCAAAATTAGAAACAGATTTAGGTGGTGAACCTGTCGAACCGATTGCCGCACCGGAATTTGAGCCACCAGTCGAACAGGATTGGAATGCTCAGGTAGCCGATGATTGGACCACACAAGCCACCGGGCAAATGGAATGGACAGCCGGTGCCGATGCTACAAATTGGGCTACCTAAATTTCAAACAAAAAAACTTTTTTCTTTCTTTTTTCGAATTGAAAAAAAAATTCAAATTTATTAAAAAAATAATTTTTTATTTCGTAATAAATGCTAAAATTGATTTGTTTGATTTTTTTTTTTTTTTGTTCAATTTTTACGTTTACGAACATAAGCAAAACGTTTCGTTTCTTTTGGCTGTTTCGATTGTTGTGTATCGACACCCAACGTAATAGGGCTATGTAAAGCATTATAAAGTAATTTTGCATGATGACCACTGCCCATTTTTTCCGTTAACATTTCAATTGATTGCTCAACAAGATTAATAATCGATTTAAATTCATTCATTATACAATAAACATTTTGTGTTGTAATACCGGGTAAACATAATAGAAATTCTTTGGTTTCAATATCAAAACGATCGGTAATACATTCCATTGGTAATTGTTGATCTTGTTCAAGATTCAAACGAATAATATCTTTATCTTTGTTTGGTTCATCTTTACCATTTTTTAATTCATTAATAATATCGGCAGTAAAATTTGGCGATGGTGACCAAATTAATCGTAATAATGGAAATTGTATTGTCAGAATGGACAATTGTACTAATGGATCTGGTCGTGATTCTTTTGATATTTGACTAAACAGAAATGCATTGCCCCAGATACGAGAATTGAAACTAAATGAATCTTCAGGAAATTCAATCAATAATAATGATTTTCTATAATGACGTGTCATTATCTGTGTTTGTGAATATAGACGACCATCTGATAATGATTTAAGTAGATCTGGTATAGATTTTCGTTCAATACAACATTCCGGTGTTATAATGTAATCACCGATTTCCAATGTAACCGGAATTAAATCGATTCCAATCTTATGAATAAATGATGGTAATGCTGAACGAAATTCACGTAAATCAATCAATACACATGAATTAGATGATGATGATGATAGTTTTTTCTGGTTATTGACCATTCCACCTAAACGTGTATTGATACGTTCAATATATTCATCTGGATGTAAAAGTGTTGGTTTTCCACGTATGAGATCAGGATGTTCACCAACAGTGCCTTCATTTTCTTTATGGCTAGGTAGTCTAGATTTTTCCTGTATCAATTTTTCGAATGATTTTTTTTCCACTTGTAATCTTCGTAGATAACGTTGTTCTTCTACTGAACCATCGAATACGAAAAAACTAACCTCAATTTCTGGTTCATTTGGTTGGCCATACAATGCCTGATATAATTCAATTTGACGAATAACACACATTTCAGCTTCATATATGATCACATAATATGGTCGCAATGTTTGTAGTAAATGTTTTAATCCAAGACCACAATTATTATCATTAGACCATTCATAATAATGTATCTGATATGATTGATGTCTACGAACAATTGATGTTTCATGTGATTCAATAGGACATAACAACTGTGTCAATGTGAGTTGATCTTCGAATTCAATGATACCATCACCATCATCATTATCATCATCATTTTCAGTATTGGATTTTGTTTTGATCACTTTTGATACTATTTCAATCTTTTTTCCATTAGCAAAAAGTTCAGCTTTTTGTTTCAATTCTTCGATAACAACATCACGACCTTTGTCTAAAAAACGTTCAATTTGACGTATTGAATAGGAATTCTCAACAACAATAATAATATCGACAATTTTATCATCACCATGTATGTCTTTTTTGTTGTTGACAATTTGTTGTTCAATATCTTTCAGATGTTGTATTAAAGCCTCTAATTTGGGATTAATCTCCACATGGAATACTTTTTCACCATTAGAATTTTGTTGAAATATACGTTTGGCCGTTAGATCATATAATGTTGTTGCCGCTGGTCTATGTAACCAATCAACAGTATGTATGGTTGGATCATATGAATCCATTTGATGTTTGATTTCACCATAAAAAGTTACCGAATCCAATTCCGTTAAATGAAATAATAATGATTTCAATAATTGAATTTCACGTATTGTACGGCGAGCTTTTAAGCTTAAATTATACCATACAGAATCCAGATTTAAACGTATTAATTTATTAAAATTATTGGCCACTACGCTTATCGTATTCAATGAACGTTCTTCATCAGTATTTGTTGAATCAAAAAAATAGCCAACATTTTCCATTTTAATCAATTCTTTTATACTGGATGAAATTAGATCTAGAAATGAAAATTGTATTTCTTTCATCACAGGTGTCATTTCGATACGAAATTCGCTTACTTTAGGCTGTTTACGGGATGTCAATGAATTCAGTATTGTGGCCTGAAATCGTGGCCATAAATAAAGATGACTGACAAATAATTTTCTCATACTTTTTTCTAGCTGACCAAATGTACCAAAAAAACTGGATGCATTCTGTGATAAAGCTGTAATGAATCCGGTTTTATTCGATAATCGATATAGTCGTAGTATGAATGAAATATAATAATCTTTGAGAACACGATGAGCATTGGCTATAATAATGCCCGATATTGCCGACATCGGTACACGATTGGTAAGCATGTCAACAATCAATATTCTTGTTGTAATGAATATAACACCACCGGCCAGATACATATCATGACGTTCCTGTGTCTTGTATGAAGCATAGGAAATTTTTTTCGGACGTTCAAATTCATCATCAATAATCGATCGTTGAGTTAAATATTCATCAATCTGAAAAAGGATACTGTTTTCTTCAATTTCATCGGTGCCAATAACAAAAACCAAATGACATGGATTAGAATATGTACGAACTAGATGAAATAAAAGTCGATCATTTAATAATCCTTTCGATGAAATTGTCAAACTATTTTGATTGAGCACATTTAATAGGGCTTCATGTTCAAATTCCAATAGTTCATCCATTATGATGATATTTGATGATTTGAAAAAAAACAGCTTAAATCTGATCTGATCTGAATATATTCAGTGAATTTTTTTTTTGTATTTACTATTCCCAATGAAGCACAATCGATAAAGCAAGTTAATACATTGTAAGTTGTTTTATTGTATACAAAAATGGAAAAAAAATCACAAAATACAAAATATATAAAGGTTTTGTGTGTTTAAAAATTTAACAAATGTAAAAAAAATTTATAAAAATAAAAATAACCGATCTTTATCACTAAAAAGACCTGCTTCAGGAACTAATATCATGTCTATAGTTGAACCCGTCATGTCATGGTCATTATTATTATTTATGTGTAAAAGGACTAATAATCATAATTTTGATGATTCTCTTAGTTCAAATATCTCTGAGCTACGTATTCGTAATTCCATTTGATGATAACGTTTAAGGCTACGTCTATGACCACAACTGACAATTGTAATGGAATAACGATGAACAAGTTCATTGATAATTTTCTCTTCAACATCTTCGGGTAATGATGTTGTCGATTCATCTAGAAACACAATTCTTGGTCTATGAAAGAAAATTCTAGCCATCTGAAAACGTTGAGCTTCACCAATGGATAGATGATCAAGCCAATTTTCATTGAAATCATCATGTATATTATTATTGACACGTTTGAGTACACATTCTTCAAGGTCTAAAAATTTTAATATATCAACAACACGTTCACGGAAACCATCATTCTGAAACCATTGTTGACGTTCATAGATTTTTGGATATAATATTTGCTAGAAAAAAAAATGTTGAAAAATAAATTTAAATGGTTATGCATACATTGTAGTAATACACTTACTTCAGCTACCGATCCACTTGTAAGCAATGGTTTATGTGTGAAAAACATCACTTCTGTTGATCCTTGATCCAATTGAGAATTACGTTGTATGGATCCATAACTAATTGGCCATATTCCTTTCAATGATCGTAATATGGATGTTTTACCGATACCACTTGCACCGGTAATAATTAGATTGACACGTGGTTTGATGATTAAATTTAAATTTTCCAGAATTGTTTGCCGTAACGGTGTTTGAATGGTGACATTTTTCATTTCATAAAAACTTTGATCATTAAATTCAGGATTATCATCATCAAATTTTAATGGTCTGTCTCCATCGACAACAACTAGATTCGAATTTGTTTGATGAGCATCTGTCGATGATATGTTGCCACTGTTGTTGTTTGATGATTGTTTTTGTTGTTGTTGTTGTTGTAGAAACCATTTATTCAATTCAATAATACGATTATAATTTCCAAGAAAAACTGATAAATTTTGTGATAAATCAATCAATCGTGTAAAACAATTAATCAGATAGATTGTGACGAATGCATTGGCGCTGATTAATTTACTCAATTCTTGTGGAGTTAGATTATCATAATGTCCGGCAAACAAAGGAACGGCAATTGCAATGAATGATAGTATTGATCCAAAATAGTCGGATAGATTGGTTGTAAATAGCAAAAGAAATTTACGAAATATCAATCGATACTGGACATTGATCAATGCATCGAGTAATGAATAACATTTACGATGTTCGGCCATTTCACCACTAATGAATGCTATTGATTCGGCATTATTTCGAATACGAACATGTTGAAAACGGAAATCACCTTCACGTCGTTCTTGTTGATAAACATAATGACTAACACGATTGATTAGGAATAAATTTATACCGGATCCAATGACAAACAACATTAAACAACTAATTGGTCCAAGCCAACCGGTTTTTATCTGTGATTTATACCAATAAAATATAACAATAAATGGCCATACTAATAATTCCGGTACAATAATACTGAGCATTTGAAACATTCGATCTACATCCTGTGTAATACGTTGATCAACATTATCTAATGGATGTTTACCATCAACATAATCATTATTCATTAATATATGTGAATAATTCAAAACATTTAAACGAAAATAGGCAAAATTTTGAAAATATTGATCATGAATTTGTATGGTACATTGTTTACGCCATTCAACATGTAGATATGATGCCAGATAATCTTTTAAACTTTTCAATAATGAAATAGCTATATATATGTAATAAAAAATGATAATGATAAATAAATAAATTTATTGATTGATTGATAATGTGTATACATTCATGGCTACTTACCGATAATCAATCCAATCGATTGTAATGTTTGTATAATGAAACGATGTTTATCTTTTTCGCCCAATATTTCATAATAATCACTACTAATAAGACCAACATGATAAATGGCAACTTCATAAAGGATGGCAATTGTAAACAAGCCAAACAATCCGGCCATTATTGATGGTTTATGTAATGAAAATATTTTCGTTATAAATAATGACCATTTTTGTGATGAAATTGGCAACATTTTTAATTGTTTACACTGTTAGCTTGAATCAGAAAAAAAACAAAGACAAAAAAAACAAAAACAAAAACAATTTAGTTTTAATAATGATAAAATTCATCAAGAAAAAAAAACAAAAACAAATCTCAATCATCAAGAAATGCTGGAGCAATTTGTGTAAATTTTTCGGAAATGACATTTAAATTTTTTCTGATTTTTTTCGTCAAACCACCACCACCACTACTTTTTGAATCATCATCATCATCATCATCATCATTGTGATCGTCCATCAGATGATAATTAGTTGTTGATGTAAAATTTAATAAAAATCTATGATATGTTTCATTATTATCATAACGATCTAAATAATAGACAGCTAAACGACAATTCAATCCGACCATAATTGTACAACGAAATTGATTGATTGACCAACGTGCAATCATTTTACAGTGTTCAATAAATAATGGATGTTCAAATAAATGTTCAACACATTGGCTTAATTCTAATTCTAATATTTTCATTTGTAATGATTTAATATTATTTGATACTAATGACAGATTCAGCCATTGTGGTAATAATTTACCGGCCATATTTTTTTCTAACCATTCTGATGATGATGATGATGATTGGTCATTATTATTATTATTGCAGATAATAATAATGATGATGTTGGTCATTAACAACAACGATAATAATTTTTTTATCATTGTTTTTTAAAGAATAAAAAAAAATTCGAATGTTTTTTTTTCAGTGTTGGAAATATATAAATTATAAATAAATACCGTGATACGATAATTGAATTTGAATTTTTTAATTTACACTTAGAGTGAATAAAAGTGCCGTTGAACACACACACACACACACACATATACAAACACATGAAGTGTGATTGAATAGAAATACAAAAATTGTTGTTGTTGTCAATGATGAAATATTATAATGAGCAACAAGTGGCACAACATCAATCATCAACAAATGAATCAATTTGGATCATAATCGATGATTATATATTGGATGTGACCGATTTTCTGGACAATCATCCAGGTGGGCCTAACGTAATTATCAACTATTCGGCAAAAGATTGTACATCGATATTTAAACAAATACATTCAATACAGGCAAAACAAATGGCAAAACAATTTATTATTGGAAAATTGATTAAAAAAAGAAAATTGAGCGATAATAATCAATGAATTTGATTGAGAAAAAATGGCGAAAGTGTGAGATGTGTTGAAATGAGATAATCACATAATTAAAGCATAGAATAAAAAGCAATAAAAAAATTTTTTTTTTTTCATAACGATAACGAGAGAGGAGCATCCTCGACGACAACGATGAAATGAGATTTGATATAACAACAACAATGATCAATGATCATCCATATGGCAATTGTTTTTTGATAATTGATGGTTATATTTGATTAAAGAAAAAAAAAGAACATTACTAGCTGGATGAAAAAAAAAAATATGCATTGTCGATCCGTAATCATCATCATAATATAATCTCCATACATGGCCTGTATTTATTGATCGGATCAAATCAATCAATAACAGACTAAAACAAACCATATATATGATGATGATCATCATATATAAATTGCACTCAATAAAAGATTAACGAAAACATTTCTCATAGCAGCAGCAGCAGCAGCAGCAAAAAAAAATGATGACTTTATTAGCCATTGTCCAGTTTCAAATTGATGGAAATAATTCTCTACATATGTATATTTTTTTGGAGGGAGGGGGGAAGAAATTCATTCAATCATTGCACATTTGTATTTGTGTGTATTTAATTTTATTGATTTTCCGTCAAACAGAAACAGAAAAAAAATCCTCAAATATCATTCAAATGATGAGATATTATCCGACCAAAGCGCGGAAATTCAATCCTGGTATTTATGAATGAGCCTCGATTTTTTTTCTGTTTGTGTGTGTTTTGTGTGTGTGTGTGTGTGTGTTCGAAAATAAAACTCCCAACGTATGTATCAACGGCAAAGATTAATCATCAAATGATCCATGCATGCATATACTCTCCTCTCTGCTGTGTGTGTGTTTGTTGTTTCTCTCTCTTTCTCTTTCGCTGATGTATTATTGATCATCATCATCATCATCATCAAAAACAAAACAAAAACAACAGTGAAAAAAAGAAATGTCCTCAAATTTTTATTTCTGATTCAAAAAAGAAAAAAAAATCAACAACAAACTAACCAGTTTTTTTCTGAAAGAAAATGGTCATTTTCATGATGTTTAGATTGAAATTTCCTTCTTGAAAATTGTGTTTGTGTTGTCGAAAACCTTAAGCGATAAATAATAATTAATATTTTAATATTCAACAACAACAACAACAAAAAAGAAAAATATATTTTTTTTAAATTTTAATTTTAAATTTAAATTAACAAATTCATTATTTATTTATTTATTTTAATAATTGCCATATAGCAATTGCATCATTTTCTCTCATAGAAAATATCTTTTTTTTTATAAAAAATTCTGTAATATTCTATTTGTGCTTTTTTCTGTGTGTGTCCATCATTCTCATTCATATTCGATTATCAAAATTTGAAATTGTGATATCCTATCATTATCATCATTTATAATGTATTGGAATGATACAACATCAAGAATTGATTCCATTCTACAGGAAAAGGTGAGTGATTGGTTTATTTTTTGTTCGAAAATATGATGATGATTTTTACTTTTTAAAAAAAAAATTGTAATTTAGAATGTAAAATTGGAACATATTCTTGATGAAGATGATGTCTTACAAGAATGTATGGGCAATAATGTATCATTGATTCAATTGTAAGTTGTATAGATGTTATTGTTTTGATTGAATTGAATTGATTACATCATCAAATTGAATTTTCCTATTATTTATTTAGTCTAACGAAAGAAGAGACAATGATTCAAATGTTGTCCATGATGACCATTGATCCTGAATCTACTGATAATGAAATGGAAAATTATAAATATGCTAATACAATCTGTGAGATATTGACACATGATGGCAATGTATTCTCTAATCTTATCGCTACAAATCGAAAATATCTTTTGATTTTATGGTCATTTCTTGATGAATCATGTCGAAATGAAATTTCCGTTGAAAGTGAACAACAACAACAGCAGTCTGATGATAAATCAGCTGATACAAATATTGAAAATTTGACTATGGTAAATGAAACACAATCTATTGAAACAAATGAAAATGAAGATCATAAAACTGAAAAGGAAATCGTTGATGAAACGGAAACAAATATCATTGAAAATAATATGGTTGAAGAAAATGATAAAGAATTAGAATCGAAAGAAAAAGAAGATGAGAAACAAAAGCCATCGAAACAAACAAAGCCAGTTGATGGACGATCATTGAATCCATTATTAGCTAGTTTTTTCACCAAAGTATTCTCATACATGTTCATGCATGATATGGAACTTGTGTTAGAATTTCTTCTTACTCGTAATCCTCCAAACGATCTCGTAACGGTGATATTGAAACATATCCAAGCATCGGCAATCATGGATTTTATTTATAAAACATGGAAATATGTTAATGTTGATCAAATTGGTCAACAACAAGATGAGAATAAAGTGTCGATAGAGGCTACTACAACGATGATGATGACTAACACCGATACCAGTGACAATGATCAACAACAACAACAACAACAGCAGCAACAACAAGAATCCTTGATTAATTTGAAATACAATAATGTAAGTTTATCATTAACCTTGTCGTTTATCTATGTAATATATCCATTTGTTTTTTTTCAAATAAATAGTTATTGATTGAAAATGGATTTGTCGATAAATTGATCGATATGTTTAAAAATCCAGAATTAGAATCTGAACAACAAAATGTTGCACAGCTTTTTTCCGATATGATACGTTTAAAACGTGAAGTGCTTATCAGTGCTAAACCCGTGCAACAAGAAGCCATGGCAAAATTTGATCTAGAATCGTAAGTACAATAGTATTCATTTTAATTTACTATTTATATGGATATTTATTGAAAAAAAATTGTAAATTGGTTAAATGTAGGGAGGATCTTGTACGACGATTATTAAACAATATGTTTGAATGTCGAACAAAAAATTCGATCGTAAATGGATTGAAAATCATACAGGTGTTACTTCATTATAATCGTGAATAGTAAGTGATTGATATAATATTGTCATTTTACTAAAAAATTGTTCGTTTCATTTCGGGTCTTTAGTTTGAATATGGTTATACAACAAGAAGCTCAACTATCATCAATGATAACAGCATCGAAAAAATCTACCCATCTTATGAATGATGATGATGGGGGTGGTGGTGGTGGTGATGATGAACTAGAACAGATGCCAAAGTTTTTAAAACAACAAAGTTCACTTAATCTCAACAGAATGACAGAAAGAGTGCTGGAAAAAATTATGGATAATGTGCCGGAAGGAATTCAAAGTGAACATCTTACACAATGTGTTCGCAATTGTTCAAAAGCATTGATTGAACGTTTAGAGGATTTTGCGGCCATTCTCATCAATTCACCTCATTGTGAACCAATGAAAACAACAGCCGGCATTATTGAAAAACCGCTTGGATTCATACGTCTTGAAGTGGTACATTTATTTGTTGCCTTATTTGCAACATCAGATTATCAAATTATGCAAAAATGTTCACAATTAAATGTTTTGAAAATTTTAACCGTATGTATTGTTTTGTCTGTTTTTTTTAATTTTAACTTTTTAATTGTTTTAATCAATTTTAGGATCATTTTTTTGCCTATCCATTAAATAATCAACTACATAAATATTATTGGCAAATCATTTGTTATATATTTCAAAATTATCATAATTATAAAATTATCTATGATAAACATCATCAATCATCATTGCCATCATCAAATAATAATAATAATATCGATCAAACAAATGATGAAAATTCAAAGAGTGATCAACAACCCATTAGCAATAATAATGATGATGATGATGATAATGAAAAAATATCCTATTTTCTAAATCGATTTGAAATATCAAAAAAATTGGTTGAACAAATTCTTAAAGATTGTCATTTGATTGAAAAAATTTTGGATAGTTTTGCCCATGAATCCATTCCTATCAAATCATATGAAATGCAGAATGGTGATGATGCTGATGGTAAAAATCAATGTCATGATAAAGTGGATGAAAAATCCGAATTAAATGATGACAACCCTTCAGCTATAGATGATGAGAAAAAAGAAAATATCGAAGATGTCGTTATGGAAGAACAGCAACAATCCGAAGAGAAAAAGTCGAATACTGATGAAGAAACGATAGTTTCAAAAAAGCCGAAACTCATATCAAGGCCTGGTTATCTTGGCCATTTACGTTTGATAGCTAACACATTGAAAGAGCGTTGTAACGACGATTTATTACGTGTATGTTCATTTGAAGAAATGCTACCACAATGGAAAGAATTTATTGAAGGTAAATTAGAAAAATTGAATAAATTGGTAACTACCGAACTGGTACCCGAATCTAAACGTAATCCAATGATTGAACAAATTCTTAGCGAGGTAAAAAAAAATCTATTGTTTTGGCTACTATTTGATTGATAATTGATTATTATTTCTCCTCATCCATAAAGGAATCTGAATTTCTTGGCTATCAAAAAGAGGAATTTACAATGTCAAATATGATAAGAGAACCAAAACCATTGCCCGAATTCAGTAAACAAAATGTGGATATCAATGAAACTTTAAAGCTCAATGATAATATGATGATTAATGATATTGAAAAATTCTGGGTATGTATGTTTCATTTTTATTATATCACATTTTATGATATGATTACAATCGATATTACAATAGGAAAGTCCTAGTGAAGATTTTGAAAGTCTTGAAAAATATTTTGAATGTTCCACTAGAAGCCAGGAAGTGAATAAAAAACTTGCCAATCCCGAAGATATCGATGAGCCATGTGCTAATGATGATTCATTTAGTCCATCGACAGCCGATGATCAATGGCCAAAACGATCGGAATTTCTGGCTCAAGAATGTTTTGCTTCATTTGATTCGAACGAAACAACTCAGAAAGTGTCCGATGGAATTGGTCTCCGTAAGTTTCATTTTTGACTTGTAATAATGATATTATAAGGACAAATATGATGGATAAAAATGTTGGATCCTCAATTTGGATCAATTCCTGAATTTTAATATTTACAATGAAGGTTTCGCTAGATAGTATCTGATAGAATCTATTTGTTATTTACATTTTAAAAAACAAATTATTATTATCTATGTTGTCATAATAATCGTTTTTGTTGTATTTGTTTATTTCTGAAAATTTTCTTTAGAAAACCTGGAAGATTATTTCACCGACATTGATGTATTCAACAATTCGGCTACGATGAATATGAACAATACTATTGAACAACAGAATCCATGGGGACCAACTATTGATGGTTCATCATCGAATTCGAAAATTGTCAACGATGAAGGTTGGGCCAATTTTCTTAACGATCCATTTGCATCATCACCAATGGTTTCGATTATGAATCAGCAGCAACAATTTTCAAAAGAAACTGAGTCTACCGAACATGTCAATGACGATTTGGCAAATAAATCCAATAATATTGATGAAGAGGATTCATTTGTTGCAAATATAATATACGCTTCATCGCCTACTCGAAACAATGAAAATGATGATGAAAAAGGCAATCTGGAAATGGTTGCCAA
The DNA here is from genome assembly GCF_024713945.1 of Dermatophagoides farinae. Classification (NCBI taxonomy): domain Eukaryota; kingdom Metazoa; phylum Arthropoda; class Arachnida; order Sarcoptiformes; family Pyroglyphidae; genus Dermatophagoides; species Dermatophagoides farinae. Next base: position 4,223,740 of record NC_134682.1, read on the forward strand.
CAATTCTCAAACGAATGCTGAGGAAACAAACAATGATTTATCCGAAACACCCTAATCTATAGCCATTGAAAGATGATTTTTTCGCTTTTCATTTTTTTTGGAAAAAAAACGATATCGTTCTTGTCTGAGCAACTACTATTTAATATTAGAAACAATTTGTACACACACACACAGTGCCCTATGTATAGAATCTCCGTATATATTGGGAAAATCTTTGTCATTTACCATTGTGATCATCGTTCTTATTAATTGATACAAATTAAAACAAAAATAAACAAAATCAATTGGTCAAATTTTGTTCTGGGTAATTGGGTCATCATGGTCAGACTGACCATTGGAATGATCTGACTTGTTTCACAAATTGTTGTTTGTTTATTTATATAAATTCTCGAATTCAAATTCGATTGATAACTGATAGACAAAACAAAGCTTGGTCAGATCATGATGTTAATGGATTTTTGTTAGGCAAATTTTCTTATAAAATTTTATGGCCATATGAAAATTCATGATAAACAATTGAATGTATTTGAATTTGGTTATGAAAAACATTCGGCCACAAGTGAAACCGAATTGATTGCTGGTCATCGTTTGTACGAATAGACATGATTTAAGTGAATGTCGTAAAGGCAATCTATTGTGGAATTTTTTTCTTTCCATACTCAACCATTGTGTTCGAGCAATCCAACGGTGAATCGATAGCCAACAAATTCGATTATATGATGGCATATGAGCTACACGGAAATAGAGGATGTTCACTAGAGAAGATGTTGACATAAATGCCAATGTAGCAATTGTATTCTGTACATTCATATTGGTTTGTTGACTATAGAATAATAAAGAAATTACCACAGCAGATTTGGACAATAATTCGATAAAGAATAAAACACTACGCGCTGTTAAATTGATTTTGGCCGTTTCGCTGTAAAGAGCTACATATTCGGAATGAAATCTATACCAAAACAATTTTCGTTCTCTGATTGATGATTGAAATGGATTTTGTAATATTAAAGCCGATTTGCTGGATAATTGTTTAAGCCGGACAATAAAGAATTCCATGTTAAATACAATGAAACTTATGGACATGAATGCATCGCTAATCAAATAGATGCATTGAATAATGTATGAAAAAAACAATGTTGATGACAATATCAATTGAGTCAAAGTAATCTGATGGTATTTAAAGAAATCGAAAGAAAAATAGCTGAAAATGAATTGAATAGCCAACAATCCAATGATAAAACATCGAAGGAAAATTAACAGCCATAAACTGTGATTTTCGAAAGAATTGAATTAGATAATTTCGGTATTGCGGTGCCAATTCTTGATCATCATATTGCCAATTATTGATGAAAAAAACATTCATCGATGATTTGTAGTGTATAACCTCGAGCAAAAAATGATACCATAAATAGTCATGTAGAATAAATACAATGATCATTTCGATTACTATGAAATCGTTTCTTTGGGATCCGATAATTTTGTCGAATGTATCTATACTCATCACGTAATCATTGTGTGGCCAAATAATCAAACAGACAAGAAATACGATAGAAATCCATTCATTCAATGTGATCCAAATGGCTCGTTTAATCTTTGAATATGTCCATGAAATTTTTCGTTGTTCATAATCAAACAAATCATAATTGATTCGTAAATTATAAAATTTAAATATTTCAAAACCACGCCGGATGCAAAACTTGATTTCGGCATTTTCAATGGATGGCTTAAATAAGTGAAAATTCATGTTGCTATCGTTTACAACCACAAAGAATATATATCATCAGGATATGAAAGTTTGATTCACAAATACAACATACTTATAATGCACAATGAAACTTAAAAAAATTCCAACTGTATAAATTACTAAGAATTGTTTTCTTGAACGAAATCGGTATATAAAAAATATAAGTATTCAAACAATTCACACGAAATAATGAAGTTTGGTGTATTTTTTTTTATTATATGGATCGATTTGATGAAAAAAGAACTGAAAAATTTACCTCTGATAATTATGATAGAAAATCACTAACCATGAAAAGACCAAGTTGTTGTTACCACATACAGGCATTGTAATCTATTAGGTAATATTCTAATCTAATCAATCAATTAATCAATAATAAATCGATCAACATACAAACATTATTTATTGTTCTTTATTTTGACTACGCTACTGTCATTTGAAAATTACGGTACTGACATTATTATGATAGTCATTAATAAAAAGAAAACTAGATTTTCAAAATTTTTCAGAAACCAGTAATAATAATAAGAAAGTCTATAATAATAAAAAGTCATTTTAAATTTGAAAAATTCAAAGAAAATAAAGCAAATCAATATTGTATATATGAATATTGGACACACATCAAGTTGGATAGAAATAGAATCAACATAAACATAAGATATGGTTTTAAAGAGTTTTTTTCAGACAAATTTTCTTATAAAATTTAATAGCCATGTGGAAATTCATGATAAACATTTGAATGTATTTGAATTTGCTAATGAAAAACATTCGACCACAAGTGAAACCGAATCGATTATTGGTCATCGTCTGTATGAATAAACGTGATTTAATTGAATATCGGAGAGGAAAACTATTGGTGAATACATTTCTTTGCATTCTCAACCATTGTGATCGAGCAATCCAACGATGAATTGATTGCCAACAAATTCGATTATATGATGGCATATGAGCTACACGGAAATAGAGGCTGTTCAGTAAAAAAAATGATGACATGAATGCCAATGCGACAAATGTAATCTGTATATTCATCTTGGTTTGTTGACTAATGAATAATAAACAAATTACCACAGAAGATTTGGACAATAATTCAATGAAGAATAATATATTTCGAGCTGTCAAATTGAATATTGCCATCTCACTATAAAGAGATACATATTCGGAATGAAATCTATACCAAAACAATTTTTGTACTCTGATTGATGATTGAAATGAATTTTGTAATATTAAAGCTGATTTGCTGGATAATTGTTTAAGCCTGACAATAAAGAATTCCATGATAAAAACATTGAAACTTATCGACTTGAATGCATTTCCAATAAAATAGATACATTGAATATTGTACGAGAAAAACAATATTGGTGTCAATATCAATTGAGTTAAATTGATCTGATGGTATTTGAAGAAATCGAAAGAAAAATAGCTGAAAATGAATTGAATAGACAACAATCCAATGATAAAACATCGGAGGAAATTAACAGCCATAAACTGTGATTTTCGAAAGAATTGAATTAGATAATTTCGGTACTGCGGTGCCAATTGTTGATCATCATATTGCCAGTTATTGATGAAAAAATCATTCATCGATGATTTGTAGTGTATAACCTCGAGCAAAAAATGATACCATAAATAGTCATTTAGAAGAAATGCAATGATCATTTCGATCACTAAGAAATCGTTTCTTTTGGATCCGATAATTTTGTCGAATGTATCAATATTGATAAGGTAATCATTGTGTGGCCAAATAATAATACAGGTAATATAAACGATGGAAATCCATCCATTCAATGTGATCCAAATGGCTGGTTTGATCGTTGAATATGTCCATGAAATTTTTCGTTGTTGATAATCAAACAGATCATAATTGATTCGTAAATTATAAAATTTAAATATTTCAAAACCACGCCTGATGCAAAACTTTGATTTCGGCATTTTCAATGGATGGCTTAAATAAGTTAAAATTCATGTTGTTTTGTTATAGATTGCCAACCACAAAATAAATGTTATTTTATAAAAGTTTGATTCATATTCAATAAATACAGTCAAAAACAATGAAAATTCCATTTGTCAATTCCAAAGAAATGTTGTTGTCCTTAATGATTTTTATGAAAATAAATAGATATATAATAATAAATATATTTGCTTCTACTAAAAGAAACGGTGAAAAGCTTATGTTGTGCCATAATCACTCGATTAATTGATTCATCGATCAATACAGTTATCATCTATTTTTAAATTTTTGTAATTTATCATTACATGGTAATCAGCTAAAAGAGGTGGTTCTCGAATTTTCAAGGCAGAAAAAAATAATGTTTATACAACACTATAAAATCCATTATTGTTTAAACCATTATCATAAATTGATCAATATTCAAATATCATTTATATATTGTTCTTTATTTTGACTACACTATTGTCATTTGACAATTACGGTATTGACATTATTATAAATGTCATTAATAAAAGTAAAACTATATTCTCAAAATTTTTGAGAAACCATTAATAATAACAAAAAATAAAGTTAAATTTGAATAATTTATGAATTTTAAATTAGAAAAATTTAAAGAAAATAAAGCAAATCAATTGAATATTGGAAAAACACCAACATAGACACATATGACATGGTGTTAAATGATTTTTTTCAGACAAATTTTCTTATAGAATTTGATGGCCATGTGGAAATTCATGATGAACATTTGAATGTATTTGAATTTGCTAATGAAAAACATTCGACCACAAGTAAAACCGAATAGATTATTGGTCATCGTCTGTATGAATAGACATGATTTCAGTGAATATCGAAATGGCAATCTATTTTGGATTTTATTCCGTTGCCTTCTCAACCACTGTGATCGAGCAATCCAACGATGAATCGATTGCCAACAAATTCGATTAAATGATGGCATATGAGCTACACGGAAATAGAGGATGTTAACTAGAGAAAATGTTGACATGAATGCCAATGCGACAATTGTATTCTGTGCATTCATCTTGGTTTGTTGACTAATGAATAATAAACAAATTACCACAGCAGATTTGGACAATAATTCAATAAAGAATAAAATACTTCGCGCTGTTGAATTGATTTTGGCTGTTTCGCTGTAAAGAGCTACATATTCGAAATGAAATTTATACCAAAACAATTTTCGTGGATTTTGTAATAATAAAGCCGATTTGCTGGATAATTGTTTAAGCCGGACAATAAAGAATTCCATGATAAATACAGTGAAACTTATGGACATGAATGCATCGCTAATCAAATAGATGCATTGAATAATGTATGATAAAAACATTGTTGATGACAATATCAATTGAGTCAAATTAATCTGATGGCATTCAAAGAGATCCAAAGAAAAATAGCTGAAAATGAATTGAATAGCCAGCAATCCAATGATAAAACATCGAAGAAAAATAGCAGCCATAAACTGTGATTTTTGAAAGAATTTTATTAGATAATTTCGGTGTTGCGGTGACAATTGTTGATCGTCATATTGCCAGTTATTGATGAAAAAATCATTCATCGATGATTTGTAGTGTATAACCTCGAGCAAAAAATGATACCATAAATAGTCATGTAGAATAAATACAATGATCATTTCGATTACTATGAAATCATTTCTCTGGGATCCGATAACTTTGTCGAATGTATCTATACTCATCACGTAATCATTGTGTGACCAAATAATCAAACAGGAAAGATAAACAATGGAAATCCATCCATTCAATGTGATCCAAATGGCTGGTTTGATCGTTGAATATGTCCATGAAATTTTTCGTTGCTGATAATCAAACAGATCATAATTGATTCGTAAATTATAAAATTTAATTATTTCAAAACCATGGCGGAAGAAATATTTAATTTCCGCTTTCTGATCGGATCGTCGGAATAATTTGACATTCATGTTGTTTTGTTATAGGTTGTCAAACACAAAATAAATGTTATGTTATAAAAGTTTGATTCATATTCAACACAACACACAGTCACAAAAACTTGACAAAAATTCCAAAGAATTGTTGTCCTTGGTGATTTTTATTATGAAAATAAATTGATATAATATATATTTGCCTGTACTAAAAGAAACGATGAAAAGCATATTGTTGGGTTCTATTAATCACTCGATTAATTGATTCATCGATCACAATACAATTAAAATTGTCATTTATTTTTAAATTTTTATAATTTATTATTCGATGATGGTTCTCGATGAATTTTCAAGGAGTAAAAAAAAAACTTGTGTGTTTCATGGCACACAGCCATTTGGAAACTAAAAGGCTTGTTTTTTGTTATGTACCTTTTTTCATGGATCCAATGTGAACATGTTCAAAGTGTTGTGTAATCATTAAATCAATTAATTAGTTTTCAATTCCACACAAAGTTTTCTGTTTTCGATTCATATTTTGCATTTGTAAAAAAAAAAAAAAAAAATAGTAAAACAAAAAAACAAAATTTCAAAATGGAAAAATATGTTGTCATGAGTGATTTTGTTTTTGAAAATGAATTCGATGGTAAACAGTCATGAGTGCATTTCGATGGTAAACAGCAATAATATTTAATATATATATAACTGGCCCCATTAGATTAGAAAGAAAAAAAAACCTTAAGTCAAGTCTAGATGTTCATGTTCATATATTAATAATCGATTATGTCTGGTAAACAGCAATAGCTCATACCAAATAGTTAGGTTTGTACTGAAAATAAGCAGGAATGGCCGGCTCAGCTTCGCCGCAGTTTACACACATCCTTAGCGTCATAGTATAGTAGATAATATATAATAACTGGCCCCATTAGATTAGAAAGAAAAAAAAACCTCAAGTCAAGTCTAGATGTTCATGTTCATATATTAATAATCGATTATGTCTGAGTTTTTTTTTCTCTCTCTCTCTCTCTCTCTCTCTCTCTGTCTTTCTACCAAACAAATCAATCAATATATATTGATAATCAATTAATCGATTGGTAGGAAAAAATTTTTTTGTTGTTGTTGTTTTTGTTATTACCATTGTTTTTCGTTCGCAATCTATCGTTTATTTTTTTTTTTTTTTGGATTTTTTTAAAAAAACAACGTCTGAGAAAAGACGTTCAATAATGTGGCTCCACTACGACAACAACAACAACAAAAATAAACATCACACACACACACACACAAACACAGAGAGTTAAATGTTATAACGAACAAAATGTCGAGACTTTATACAAACAAACAAACAAACAACAACAACAACAACTGACTTGGCTATGTGATATTTTAATTCATAAAAAAAAATTGTGTTTATCCAATCATCACACAAACTATCTGATCATAGGAATGAATGAATGAATGAGTGGATGAATGGATGGATTATCAATAAAATTGTGTCTAACGGCATTGTGATATTTGTGTGACAAGAAGCGAAAAAAAAAAAAATGATACAAAGTCGCCTAAATTTTTCTGTTTCCCATCGTTTTTATAATTTTAACAATTTTTTTTCTTCTTTTTGTTGTTGTTGATACAATCAACACAATCGTTGTTGAACCATACACAACCTGGCAAATGATTATGCTGATGATGATGTTGATGATCAGAGGATAATAACCGCAGATTTGGAAATTTTTTTCTTTTTTTTTTTGGCCACTTTTTGTTGTTGTTCCTGGTTTCTCACACACAAACCAATTTATCGATAGCTCTTTCAACAGACCAATAGATAATAAAAAAAAAGACGATCGATCGAAATGGATTTTGCAAAAAAGGAGAAAAAAAATTTATTTTTATTATCATCAATTATAATTGATACGATTGGGAATTAAAGAAAGAAAAAAGGTAAACAAAATGATTGAATCGAATTGGGGGAAAAAAATTGATTAGAAGAAAAAGTAATAGTGTGAATCTCATCTTACAATTTGAAAATGATGACGATCATGTGTGTGTGTGTGTGTATGATTTAAAAATTGAAAACAGTGAAATTAATTAAAAAAAAATGGTGAAAAGCGAAAAGCGAGAAAAAAAAAGTCCTGAGCTTAGCTTGAAAATTCATTCGATTACATTGAAAAAAAAAATTATAATAGAAACATTCTGTGTGTGTGTGTGTGGGTGATTGGTGGACAACGTCCAAAAAAAAAAATTGATGGAATTATCGAATTGATTCAATTGGATTGATTGTTTTTTTTTAAAACAACAACAACAACAAAAAAAAACAATAGAAGAATGACATCTATACCGGTATATTTAGGGGGTGTGTGTGTGTAGGTGTGTGTGCAGTACAATAATAATGATATATAATAATAATAAAAAATAGAAATTTCTTCAATCAATTATTTAACGAACAATAATTTTACAAAATTTAAATTGTGTTTGTAAGTGTGTGTGTGTAAGTTGTTGTTCATATATATATATTAATTAATTATAATCAATAAATGACAGAGAGAAAGAGAGAGACTAGTGTAATGGATGAAAGAATAAAAAATCAATCAATCAATCAATCAATCAATAATGCAGAATAATAATCAATCTAAATATTGGATATTTTTTTTCAATATTAAAAAAAAATAACAAAACAAGTTTTTCATATTTTTTGCTTTGCAATATTTTGTTTGTCTATCTATATATATATATATATTAAATATATGGTTTGAGATGTGATGTGTGATTGGTTTTTGTGGTTGTTGTTGTTGTTGTTGTGGTTGTTGTTGTTGTTGTAGAGCTAGATATAATGTTTTTTAATGAAACGTAAACGTTTCTGAAATTGAAAAAAAAGAATCAAGTCACGGTTTAAATATGAATTGTTGAACGACGAAATGAAAAAAATTCATTGATTTGAGACACAAAAAAAACAAACAAACAAGCAGAAATTGGTAATTGTATCGATAAAACAGAATGAAAACGATAATTTCATGTGTGTGTGTGTGTGCACTTTGCTGAGCAAATTTTTTTTTCTTCTTGTGGAAATGTAGAATAATTTTTTGTTTGTTTGTTTCAGATTCTTGGAACAATGATTTGACAAGTATCGATTTTTGAATTTTTTTTTTAAGAAAAAAATTTGTTGGTTTTATGACTGGTGATGATAACTGATGTGTAGTACCAGAGCTTTGATTCTGTGTGTGATTGATGATGATTTGTTTAAGTGCATTTTATGCCGAATTTAAAAAAAAGAGAGATACAAGCTTCTATGAGACAAAAAAGTTTTGGTTTTCTTTCAATTGTTTCCTGTGTGTGTGTGTGTGTGTTCAGCCAAAATGAATTAAAAATATCACAAATTCTGTACGGTTTGTGTGGATGTGTGTGTATGTGTTATAAAGTGAAGATTTTGAATTGAATAAACAACACATGGTTATAATTTACAGCTAACTAAATGTTTTTTTTTTTACTTTTTTCTTATTTTTTTTTTTTTTTTTTGGTAATCAGTAATAATTAGAAATATAAATCTTCACCTAATCCTTCATCATGATCATCATTATTATGATGATTACCATCGATATCAATATCGATATCTATGGTTAATTGTGAAAGATGGCTAGAACGATCAATGATATTTGTGGATGATGATGATGATGATGGTGGCCTATTCTCTTGATCTACTTTATCATCATCATCATCATCATCATCTTCAGCTTCATTATTATCATCATCATCATCTTCATCATCAGCATTAACATTGATCATTGATGGCTGTTCTGGAATGAAAATTGGTATATTTTCACGATCTTCATGTTCCAGATAGCTAAGCAGATCGGTTAACGAAGGTTGTGTTTTAAGGCTAAGATCATCTAACCATGTGGCAGTCGTCATTTGACCAGTAGGACCACCATTGGTTGTATCATGTAATAAAGAATATGACCGTTGATGATTATTATGGGGAATGTAACGATTCTCCTGTTGATTGACCTGTTGTTGTTGTTGTTGCTGTTGCTGTTGTCGATTGAGAAGCAATTGTTTTGCACTAGATACCTGGGCGAATGTAGTATGAATATAATTCTGATTGTTATTGGGAGTGGCTGCTGTGGAAGTCGTGTTATTATTAACCGTGGAATGCTGATGATAATGGTTTTGATAGCAATGAGCATTCATCAATGTTGTCGGTAAATTCGTATCGATCGATATTGTCATGGCTGTGGCTGTGGCTGTAGTAGGCGGTGTGGGAACAATATTCGTATTATTATTGTTGATATGATTTGATGATGATCGGCTAGTAATTTCCGGTGATACCGTAGCTATCGTATCGTCAACATTGTTAGTCATTGAATTTCGATCCATTGTCATTGATTCATTTCGGATCAAATTATCGATTTGTTTTGCATAGTTTTCAATACAATGCTAAAAAAAAAGATTGTGGGAAAAAATATATTGAATACAATGATTATTTTATTGATCAAGTGAAAATAAAATAATTTTTTTTTTCATGCAGCAAAAAAAAATGCTTACCGAATCGATTCCAAGCTGTTTTTCTACAGCCAATAAGAATTGTTCATATAAATTATTAGGGATTATTGTTGTTGTTGAATTTTGTTGGTCGTTAGCCTGTTGTACTGTTGTGTGTCGTCGGCTATTATTGCTGTTGCTGTTGTTTGTGGCGGTGGTGGTGTTGTTGGTGGTAATCATATAATTTGTTGTTGATATTGGCTGTTCCGGCGTCATCATCATCATCATCATCGTATTCGTCTTTGTAGTCATGTCGGTCGATGATTGTGATGTTGTTGTCGTTCTATTTCGATTAATGTCGAGACCTTGTAATGCTGTGGCCACACATGCAGATGCAATCACCGATGGTTCAACAGATACAAATGTAATATCTTTATAAGAAAATGAAACAAAAAAAAAATAAAATAAAGAATATATATGAATGAAATGAAATGAATAAGTTAAATGGCAAAGTCACGAGGTCCTATGTTTAGACTGTATATATTGATGATAGTGAATATATTGATATTTACATACATACACACACACACACACAATGTCTATTTCTCTATCTATATGGGCCGATATTTCAATGTCACGCTCTCGCGCGTATGGTCGTCGTCGAATTCGGTTTGTCCATTTACACACATATGATACTATCATCATGTGTTAATGAAAGTGAAATTTTTTTTTCTTTGAATCAATCAATCAAATAGATAATTACATGCATATATAAAAAATACGGATCAAAAACGGAACCATGGAACATTTGTTTTTTTTTATAGCTCAAATCAAAGTAACAAAGTAATTTTCACCAATTTTTCACCATCATCATCATCATTATCATTACAAATAAAAACCCTTTTTTTTGCCATATATTAATTAAAACAAACAAATCAACGGAAGAAAACGAGGTCAAGTTCTGATTTATTATAATAATGTTCTTGGCCAGACAAAAAAAAGTGATTATTATTAATATTAACCTAGATTCTTGATGTCATCAGAAAAAATTAAATTAAATTAATTATAAATTGATTGTTTTATGATCATTTTTTTTTTTTTGAATGTCCTAATTAATTGAACATTTATCAATCAAATGCCAAATCAGCCGATCAAACACACACACACACACACACATACACAATATGAATCATATGATCTAGATGTGATGGACATTTAAATCGACCTTCAAGAAATGAAAACATAAATTGTTAATAGTTGAATTGTTCAATACATTTTAGTGGTGGGAAAACTACGACAACGACGACGACGACCCGGGACATTTAAATCTGGAACAGCATATTTAATAAACACACACACACACAGTGAACAAAAATTTATTTTTTTTCTTTTTACATAACCTTTTGTCTGATGAAAAAGGTGGAAATATCACATACTACAGAGTTCCAAAACAACACTAAACCTTAGTGTGAACAAAGAGAAAAAAAGGAAATACTAGATTTTCGTTTTGAGAAAAAGCGAGGGAAAATTTTTTTTTATCTGCATTTTCGCGCCCATCTGTTCCTGTTTCATTCGCGTTTGTTTGTTTGTTCTATATATGGGTAAGGTTATCCGGTACATTGATTGTCAAAATGGTGATGAAATTTTTTTTTTTTTTGGTATATACCCGAATTAAAAGATACCGATACCTATTGATAAATAGGTGTAGCCTGTCAAATACCACCACGACCACCAAACAATAGATTGGCGGGAACATCTGCGCGCGTTTTTTTCTTCTCAATTGATTGAAACAATTTCCGTTGGTTTTTAAATCACACAAAAAAACAACAACAATAGATTTGTAAAATGATAAAAGTTCAAGATGGCGTCAGAGAAAAAAAAAGTTTTGAATCAATCGAAATAAAGAAAAGAGAGAGAAAATGTCGTTTACATTTGACCACAGATGGCATTCAAAGAAATTTTTTTTTTCAAAACAAAATAGATTGTTGCATAGTCGAGTCCAATTACCTTTCTCTCCTCTCTCTCTCTCTCTCTCTGGTCTAGGACCAGTCTCACCTGCTTGGATTTTTTTTCTACCTCAATCAAGCTACTGGCATTTTTTCAAGCGAAAAAAAATCGACATAAGCCAATAGGATCTAGTAGACAAAAAAAATGATTGATCAATTTATATGAATGGCTGCTTGTGAATCACCCACCATATTCCGGCATGATTAAACATGGAAAGGATCAAGATTATTATCATCATCTAATTTAACATTGTGTAACAATAATGAAAAAGTCTAGGTCCATCCACCCACCCACACACACATACTGGATTTATTTGTTATCCTCTGATCAAATCGATATATAAATAATAAGTTCAACAGGAAAAAAAATAACTAAATCAAATTATTATACTACTATACACGAATCGAGATATCAACAGCAGCAGCTGTTTGGACAATAGTCAATCAACAGTAGTAGAAGTAGTAGTCGAATTAATAAAATTATATCAACACATCCAACGATGATGATGATGATAATTTGGTAAAATACAAAAAAAAAACAACTATTAAACCTAACCAGGAAAAAAAGGTGTTGAAAAACAGTAGTAAGACCCAATTTCATACTCACACACACATGCACACGAATAAATGGACCAGACACACACACACAGGATGCAAGTCCAAAGATAATTTTTTCTTTTTTATTTAATCATTTAATGTATGGTGGACCTAGTCAACGATAAAAAAGCTAGACCTAATTAAACTGGTAACAAGCCTTAAAAAATACAAAACCAACCAAATACAAATCAACAGGGAAAAAATTAATGATCAACATTTGGAAATGTGGCCGTCATCATCGTACTGTGGTGGTCAATAAATTATTAGATGTCATCATTTTTTGAGGTAATTATATGGACAACGGATATTCCAATGAAATCCGGACCACATCAATTAGTTTGGAAAATGTTTTACATGTGTGTGTGTACTATATGGACATCAAATGATCATCATCAATGTAAATCTGTCTCTGTGTGTGTGTCACATTAATGGTTGAATATCTTTTCGAAGAATGCAGAAAATAAAAAAAACCCAAATCACCAGCTGTATATAAATGATGTTCGAAATTGATTGAACTAGTTTTTTTTTCTTTTTCTAAAAAAAAAGTTTGTCATTACAATCAAATAGTATGTGGTGGATTATATTAGTATTTGTATCCTTCAAATGACCCATTGAGTTTTACGATGAAAATTTAATGAATGAAAAGCAAAAAAAAAAAAAATACCAATGACAAGCCTAGTATACAACTACAACTAACAGTCGACAACGACTGGTAGTAATGGGGTGGACAGAAAAATTTTTCTATTTTGTTGCACTTTCCCCTCTTTATATATTTCTTAAAAAAAATCAATCGAAATATGTTGTTTCTATTGAAACTGTGAAATCATTCAACTGTAACACTGGCCTGTAGAAGAAAAACAGAAAAGATCAAAATCTATTGGTAAAGAAAATAGCATCTCATCTAATCAACAACAACAGCAACAAAAACAAAAACAAAAAACATGTGTGTGTGTGTGCAGACATTTGGGCGCCGGAAATGTATTATTACACAATAGTAGACTTGATCACGTATCCTTTTCAATCGATCTCAGCAACAACGAGAAAAAAAAATTCAGGATCTCCCCTCATCATCATACATTCATTCATTCATTCACGAAAATTTTTTCTATTTTTTTTTTGCCAGACAAAACAAAAGCATTGTTATTATTATCGGCACGAATACAGTCTCGTTACGGTATTTTTCCTTTTCTGAAAAAATGGTATTTAGGTCAAGACCATTGTGTGTGTGTGTGTGTAAGTGTTAATACTTGGGTCCAACGACCAACAACACCAAAGATGGATTATGATCCAAAGAAAATACACACACACACACACACAAATTTGATGTTCGATACAATCACATGATGCTCACATCCACACACTAGTTGATTATGTAAAAAAAAGAAACCTTAAGCTCATCATCATTGAATGTTTTCTTTTTTTTTTACTTCGTTTGTTTCTCTAGGTCATAGGTCAGCAATGCAATAACCGTTATACTAAAAATGACTATTATTGTTTGAATGAATGTTGTTCTAGTAGCCACGTGCTGGACACCTTTTTTTAAGAGAAAAGATTATTATTGTTTAAATGAGTGATAGTTTGATGACCTATCACATAGGCACACACACACACACACACACACACACACAAGACCTTAGATTTGAATTTGATTTTATAGATAGACAGATGAATCCAAGGTAAATCTCAGAGTTTGGTTCCCCTGTCATTAATGTGTGTGTTTTTGAGCAGATGAAATAGTAGTGTTGTCATTACGCACACACACACACACATACACACACACATAGAAAGGTCAAATCCAGACATACAGTCATAAAAAGTCCAAAAGACCTAGCTTCATATAGAAAACGAGCGATTCATTTTATCATCATCATCATCATAACCGATTGTTAAATATCAGCACAACAAAAAAAACGGTCTTGTTGTTGTTATTTGAATGTTAGACAAACAAATCAATTGTTATATTTAAAGCTAAGAGTTTTTCTTTTTTTTCGGTTCTCGTTATAAACCACACACATACACACACAGAAAGAGAGAGAGAGAGAGACAGATAGAAACATGAAGAATGAAAACCAAGCCAATGTAAACATCAAAAACCATAACCTATGATGATGATGATGATGATGATGATGATGTAAACACATATTTTTCACAACGTTTTTCATTGAATCAATCTTTGCATGAAAAAAAACACACACACACAAATCGGTGGTTTTCATTGTCCATGGAGAAACAGAAAAAAAAGATGAGCCATATGAAAAATGACAATATTCGATATTATTCAGGTATAATCAAAGAAAAAAGTTAGGTCATTATAGATTTTCAGACATTTTTCCTGATGATTTTTTTTCTAGTGATGATGATTGGTTGCCATGCTGCCATACAAAAAAAAATTATCAAAATCAAATTGGTTACAAAAGCAAAAAAAAGCTAGCATTGGATATTATTTTTTTTTGTTCTGGGCAATAATAATAATAATCATGATTATTATGGCTAACCAAACGCCACACAGGTAAAAATGAAGATCTGGATATAATGAATGAATTGTATAAATGAAATAGACATAATCATCATCATCATCGTACATAAGCCTTTGACCTCCTAAATGATTCACGCGAATACAATATTTTTTTCAATTGTGCTTAATAATAATCAAATATATAAATGTGTTCATCGTTCAGGTCAACCATGGTCAATTTGCATGCTCGTGTGTGTGTGCTGGTGTGCTAGTGTATGCGGCGTGTGACCCATGGGTACAAATTAACCTAAGGCTGAATAAAGGTATTATAGATTTATACTGAGATTTAGCTACACATACGACTCAATTATCCAGAAAAATTTCAGCTCAATTTCATATCAATCAAAGTAGTTGGATTTTTTTCTCTAGGGTTCACTTATTGGAAAATGGAAAAACGAGACAATTTACTGATTATGGTGATCCGATTGAATATTTTGGTGTCCATTTGCCACCGTCATTGGCTACTTTAATAATTTTAAATGATCATTAAAACTAGCAACGAAGACAACTACTATTAAAAATGTACAAAAAAAATACCGGTATCCATACAGAAAAACCAACAAACAAGAATAAAGTCAGGCCACCACCAAGTGTGTGTGTGTGTGTGTGTGTGGCAAAAGCAAAGGTCAACATAGGCATATGACGAATACCAGAAAAAAAAGAGATAGAGTTCAAAGACATTTAACTTGGTTATAGAGATACATATGAAATTTTTTTTTTTGCATAACTCTTTCCGTATGTGCATCAATATAAATCATTTCTTTTCTGTTATGGAATAAATCACCGTTTAACGTCAGTTTTCTAGTTCCGAATTTTTTTTGTTTTGTTTTTCATATGAAATTATATGACCTTTTCATATTTATAATAAATAGAAACATTTTTTCTTTATTCATTTATGGAAATTGACAATTTATTCAACATTAAAAAAATGCCTGTTGATGATTTGTAAGCATCATACAAAAGATGAGATGGCCAGATGCCCAGATATTAAAGTACCGATATTACCTGAACTACTGCTATATATATGTGTGTGTGTGTGTGTTGTATATAATAATTAGAATATAATCGAGAAAAAAAAATCGGTCCTGCTATTCGTAGACAGCCGCAGAGATAAAAGCAGCTGTTAGAATGCTAGAGAGAAAGAAAGAAGAATCATTCAAGAATGACACAGCTAACAATGACAATGACAATGACATACACGAGTTCCACAATATTATACCAGATGATATGTCATGTCAAATGTTTGTTGTTGTACCCAAGCTACCCATTTATTATATAATAATAAAGATAACCACTATCGATGCTAAGCAGTGAAAGACGTGCTAATGATCAAGTTCAACCGATGTGTTACGCAACATACAAAACATAGAGAGCCATGACACAATGACATTGACATGACAATTTTGTTTTTCATATACATATAGCCATATATACAAGACAAGAATCAATTCTATGATGCTATACAATTATCTATCGCAGTTGTACACGTGGCTCATACAATCATTGGTGGTCAAAGCTTAGTCATTGTGTGTAAGGCCATCGATTCATGAAAATTAATAAATAGCTATATACTGATGATAAAAGTTATGGCCAAGTATATCAAATTAAAAGGAACGTGCCTGGCATATCACAACTCTATGCCATATATACCGATAATGATAAATTCCATATGGTCATAAATATATACATATGACTGTGATCAACAGGTCTTCATATCTACCCAGCAAAAAAAAACATCCATCCATCTTGCAAAAACTCAACTATAACAACAACAACAAAAAAAATTAAACGAACAAACAATAGTTTCAAAGTGAAAGTTTTTCTTTCATTCATTTATTCATTTAAATGGTAATCGATGCCGTACACATACACACACACGTGTGTGTGTTCGTTATACCAGAACAAAATAATAATCAAATACCCGACAAACAATACAATACAATCGGATCCTCAATGATGAAGAAGAAACGGACATCTGTCCATTGAACTTAATCATCAGAAAGAGAGAAAAAAAATCAAACATTTTGAATAAATCCTAACGTTAAGCGGGACCAAAAGAGAGAGATGCCAATATATTTGGAACATATGTGTGTGTGTGCAACACGACGGTATGTCCCAATCAAGCAAAAAATATAAAATAATAAAATACCATCGAAAAAAAAACACAAAAGGTATTTCCTTTTTTTTCATCCTCATCACCATCATCATCACTAAAAATCAGCGAGCACAACACACACTGAGAGAGGATGTCGATAAAACATGGACCGTAGGGTCCGTGTAAATCTATTTGTTCATGTTTCAATGACAGAAGAGTTTTTTTTCCTATGAAACTGGCACGTGCCTGTGTGTTTAGGATTGTGACTAAAAAAAAACGACAAATAACGAAAAAAAAATTGATGGTATGTAGTATGCGTAATGGATGACAATAGAGATCCTGTTTGTATGATCAAACATATAGGATATATCGTTATGAATGAAGAAAAAAAAGACAGGAAAATGCCATTCGGTATTGGCATTATTATTATTCGGGGATCATCTCATCGTCATCATCATCATCATCGATTGTTATGATTTCATTATGGATCGTTGCCGATTTTTTTTCCAAAATAGCACACAGTCTGTCACGAGTCTCTCTCTCTCTCTCTCTCTCTCTCTCTCTCTCTCCATATATATGTGAAAACAAATTCCATAGTGATCGTTAAAAATATTCAAATTGTTCGGTTTCGAATGGCTTGATTGGCCATACATACATATTGACAATGGTAATGCACCAATACACACACAAACACACACATAAATCGGGAAAAGCTCAACAGATGGTTGGGAGATTTTTATTAATTTTTTTTTTGATTGCCCGAAATCTGTATCAGATTTATATATAACACAATCAGTGATTGTCAAATGTTCCAATTAATGACATGTCGATTATGGTTATTAGCTATACATGATGATCATCATCATTTCAAAACGGGTCAGTCAATTTTGTAGTGAAAAAAAAACTGTCTCTATCTATCAGGTCCCAAAAGACAGACACGCGACTTGAATAATTTTTTTGGTTTCAACAAAGCAGAAGGTACATTTCTTCACCTAGGTCTCTCTATTCACTAATAGACCAATTGACCTTAGAAAAAAAAGATGATTACTACCCTAACTACATCATTCCTTATTACATCTTTCATATTTGATTTTCCAAGGCTGCTACTCGTTTTTTTTTCTATTTGAAATAAGTCGAGCATATGTTCATTTAGTTAGTTTTGAATATACAAACACACAAAAATAGTGATAGAGGATGCAAAGTCATGCTTTGAAAACGAAAAAAAAACTAAATTGGAATTTATCTCATTGTTTCGGCTGTTTATATTGTGTGTGTGGAACAAAGATACGTGTGGGTATTACGTAAACTTGAACAAAAAACAACACAGAGGTCAAATAATGATAAGATTAAAAATGAATCTAAAGACTTGGGTCATATAAGGGCCACGTGCCAAAAACCAAAAAACCGAAACCATTCAATGAGGCCATTGGCCGTTTTATTAACGGGGTCCAAGATGCAAATGACGACGACGATGATGATGATATTTACTTAAAGCCAAACACACATACAAAAAAAATTGGACATAAATCAGTCACCAAAAAACCTTTTGGGTGTATGCTAAGTATTGAATTCATCCAGAGAAAAAAAACGAAAAACAAGGCGTATTTCTTTTGTAATCTCATACTTTTCAAACGGAAGCTATGGTGATGTGATTGAAAATCTTATTACATTGTTATGTTATGTTGTGTTGTGTTTTTTTTCAGAAAAAAAAGATTTGGGTGGATTTTTTCACAAAAAATTAAATAATTTTTTTCTGGTAAAAAAAATTTCAAGATTTTTAATGAACGGATGATGATTATTTTTTTCTGGTTAAAAAGAATCTGGCATCCGCACCTTTCTTTCTTTCTCTCTCTCTCTCTCATTATTAAACATCTGCCATACGTTTTTGTTTAAAATGAAAAAATTGGATTAATGTCAACAGTGATGACAATAGGACATCAAAAAAAAAAATTTTATCAGTATCAACAGGTATCACATCGAAAGGGTTTGATGTAATTTTGTGTGCATGTGTGCATGTGACACAAACGGATGTATCGTTCAATTTTATCTGCAAAAAAAATGTAATTTTCAATTCAACAAATCTCAGCAATAGTTCAACAACATTATTTTTAATCTTGTAATTCGTATATATTGCCATTTTCATGTTTACGATTCTCGTGATTACACACACACACATCTATCTCTAACTAAATATATAAAGAGTAGGTAAATAGATACATATATAGTCATTCAATGTCATCTATATATTCATCATCATTGACATTTGACCTCTAATATAAACACACTATCACTCATTTAGGCTTTGAATGTTTTTCTCTATTGATTCTCTCTCTAGGTTCAGGAGCCATAGTGACGATATAATAAAAATCAGGATCCATCATAATGCTCTCAAAATCTCGATTAAGAAATGAATGTAGAAAAAAAGAGACTTTCATTCACTACCATAACATCTTTCTTTTTTTTCAATATCTATTTTATTCAGGCGCCATTATTTTTTGCTGTACATACAACAAACACAATGACGGTCAATATCTCTAATATGAATGTCATCATCATCATCATTGCTTGCCATACATTCGATGAACACACACACACACACATAGACACAGACAGAACACACAAATTTCATTCATACACCACCACCACCACCATCATTATTGTAGAGGTTAAAATGCTCATAAAAAAAGTAAAAACAGGAAAACACAACAACAAAAAAAAATTTCAGATTCATCAATGCATAAAGATATCAATTATAGATATGAGACCATGCATAGTGAATGATTGAGAAGAAAAAATATTTTTATTGTTTGTAACCAAAGAGAGAGAGAAAGAAAGATAAGTCAAAATCAATGATTTTTTTTGTTGTTGTTTTTGTTGAATATACCAACAAAAAAAAACCAAATGATACAAATGAACCAGAAACACAATGACATACTATTCATATATGATTCTTCAATAGAAAAAAAAAATATCAAAATGACGATTATAAGTCGAGTACCGAAATCGATATTCTCGTCGCATCAGAGCATCATGTTTGTTGTTATATAACATGGATGATAATGGAAAGCAAACAGACACACAAACACATTGAAGGAGAGAGAGAGAGAAAAAAAAAAGATACCATATATTACCATGTGAAAGGTGATATGAAGAGAGCTGTATGTATGTGGAATGTTTTGATGTTTTGTTTTTGTATGTTGGTGAGAAAGAAAGAAATTTTTGCTTTCGCAAATTTTTTTTTCTCATTATTAGTGATTAGATTTGAAAACTAATCATAGAAAAAAATATAGAAATAGAAATAAGGAAAACAAATTATTTCCGTAAATTGGAGATGAATTCATCCAATAGATAGATTTCTCTCGTTCCTCGATCGATCGATCGATTGATCCGATCAAAAATTCAAAGTGAAATTTGATTGATTGATTGATCGATCAAGTCTCATCATCATCATCATCAGATCGATAATGACCAATGCAAATTGGTCAATCAAATTGTACTGTATATTGTTGGCATGTTGAGAATCGATCATTTTAACACTTTTTGTTGCTGTCTATGCCGCAATCAACATCATCATCATCATAAATTGGGTGCCAAATCATACACATAGGTAAATCATTTTCTAACGAGAAAAAAGAAAAAAATTTTCAAAGTCGACAAAAAAATTTGGGTCATTCATATGTCTGCGTATGTGTGTGTGTGTGTGTGAACCGGAAACATCAAAAAAAAAAACTAAACCCTCATTCAATCATTGTTGTCGATTATTTAGTGTTTATATGAGCAGCAAACAAAAAAAAATGTTTGTTTGTGTGTGGGCGACAAAAAGTCAGGCAAAGCAAAGCAAAGCAAAAAAAAAAATAAGGTTAAACAAAATGTACGCATCTTTTTTTTATTATTATTTATGTTTCGAATGTATCAATGTATCTATCTCTCATATACCACGATGATGATGATGATCAAGTCATCAGCCTTTTATCACATTTTTTCTTTTTTTTTTACCAAAACAAAAAAGAAAGGAAAAAATCCAATTGAGAGGCACCCAAAATAAAATTTCAATTCTTTGCCGGTAATCATTCATTTCTCACAAATATCCGTGACAAAAAAAATATGATGATAAATTTCTTGGCATTCATGTGAAAAGAATAATAATAATTGTCAATATTCTTGTCGCTATAATGAATGAGGGAAAGAGATGAACAAAAAAAAATTCCTAAAATTGAATGAGAAAATTTTTTTTGGTATTTCCAATTTTTATACTTGAAAATACCCAAAGATGGACCAAAGATTGCCATCCATCGATATATAAAATCTATATAAATCTAAAAAAACAATCAATCCCTACCAACAGTGATCTAGAGGTGGTGGTGGAAAGAGGGGTAATCGAAAAAATCCACCATAGTTCATCGGCTTCTATAGATGAATAGATTGTTTCATGTAGTGTTTGTGTTTATGTGTGCGTGTAAGTAAAGTAGTTTTTCCACCATTTTTCTGGTCATACGACGACGACCATAGATAAATAGGCATTATATAATAATGAAAAAAAAATATCAAAAGGTTGGACCCATCATTCATTCATTACTATACTGATGATGATGATGATTATTTCATTCTGATCATTCTATACATTCAATTCGACATGACTTTGAGATTTATATGTATGACTGGATTGGACTTGTTGCTTCTTCTGTAGTCGATTTGTCTTTTTTTGCCTCATCGTATATTATTATTATTATTAATGACAACCCGATGAATGGACAAACTACACTACTATTTATTTGATCGATCATTCGCTGTAATGACGATGACCAAAACATTTATATATATAAAAAAAAGACGAGGATACCATTATCATCAACATAATCATCAAATGATGATGGTCAGTGCAGAGCAACAACGAAAAAAAACCCGTATGAAAAGGGTTATATATCAGCAAATCATAAACACAAACCAATGGTTATCATTCATTTTGCATTCCATTCGTGAAAAAAATTTTGACAAATCTTTATCCATCTAAGAAAACTAGAAAATATATTTTGTTTGTACGTAAATGAAAACAAAACAAAACAAAAAAAAATTTCATCATCATCATAAGAAATTCGAGAAAAACCGGATCTATTTTTTAATTCATTCGACGATCGATATTAGTTGCAAAGAGAGACTATTCTAAAGCAAGCAATCAGGCAACAAAAACGTACTCAACCCTTTTATCATCATAATCATCATCATTGATGATTATGATGATGGCGCCCATATTTAGAATGTTCAAAAATCAGTATTAATAAATATATAGAACTGATGAATTAATGTAGCTATACTATTATTTTCATTAAATTGAAAATTGTAGATTATCCATAGATTTGTGCGCGTAATTGGAAGCTGTTGTTGGTATTATTAAAATGAAATCAAAAAGAAAAAAGAAAAAACAAACTTGGACATTGGTTGGTTGGTTGATAATGGCAACAACAACAACAACAAAAAAAATTGAATAAATCGACTATTATTATTATTAAACAGAATATTACCTTCTGGCTATATTTATATGAAAAAAAACAACCAACTTTAATCACATCAAGTGTCTGTATTATGAACAAATAATGTTATATTACACAATGAATGAATCACATGAATAGTCGACATTTTCATGCTAGATTAAACTGGATACTAAATGAATGAATGAATTGATGGATATATGGACTACATCATTACTTAACTACTCTATTTTTATATATTTAACAAATCTAGTAGAGTTCTTGAGTTTAGAATTAGAATTTAAATTTGTTAAATGTCTATTTACTATCCGTTGGACAGAAAAAAAAATAGAAAGTGAGAAAATAAATTATCCAAATACAATATATAACAAAAATGGGTGGTAGTAACAAAAATAGAAACACAGGCCATCATTTGTTTGTTTCATTCATTTTAAAATGACAAATTCGGTCGAATAATGATCTTACGATCAAGTAAGTATCCCTCGACAGTTTTTTTTCGTGTGCTGGGGGAGGGAAAGTAGTGGTAAGAGGTGATGTATGACTTTTTTTTACCCTTTAAGAAAAAATCGAGAGCCGCTTGGCACCAAATTCATCATCATACCTCATTGGCTCCAAAATTCCAGACTTACAGTATTTTTCCGTTTTTTTTCGTTGTTGTTATAATTATTTGATTTCATCATCATTATCATCATCAGTGGAAAAAAATGATGAGTGAAAACAAGAGTTTTGTGCCGGTCTGCTGATCTGAAGATGTCTTAAAAGATGATGATGATGATGATGATGGTAATAAGAAATGAATCAACCATCATCATCATCATCAGCAACAATAACTAAAAAAAAAACAAAAAACTACGCAGAAATAAAAATTTTCAATGAACAGAAGCCAACTACAACCATCACCACCACCACCATCATCATCAGCAGCAGCAATACAAAACATGTGATAGAAGCAAAAAATAGCTATGTTAGCTAATTTAAAACATTTTTCTTTTTTTGATCAAGTAAAGGATAAAAAAAGGGTTGGGGATAAGATTTATTAATATAAATGGAATATGAATAAATGAAAAAAATACGGGTGGCATCGAGCACAATCAACTTTGCCATTCATTCATTCATTACATTTCATTTCTATCTATACATCTCTCTCTCAATCACACAACTTAGAAAGACAAACGGACAAAAAAAAACTTGAATAATAATTGATCGTTAACCATTCTATATGGATAGTAAAAAAAAACTTTGAAGTCATACAGAGAGAGAGAAAGAGAAAGCGAACAAAAAGAAATCTGATTGAACCAAAGTTTTTTCAAATGGATAAAAACAATGAAAATGGTTATGATGATGATAATGTGAGTACAACACACACACGATAATTGCTCGTCAATTTCATCTTTAAAAATCATGATTATGATGATGATGATGATGACATTACAAAGGCAAGAACAAAAAAAACAAGGGAAAGATAAGAAATAAACCCTTTCGATATATTTCTGTTTTCTTATCACCAAAAAAATTTTTTTTTATTCTCATTGATAACAAACAAACGAATGTGTGTGTGTGTGTATATTTCTGTGATTACATTAGGTAGCTGTAGGTAATGTGTGATTTGTAATTGTTATCGATGAAAAAAATGATACTTTTTTTGGTTTCAAGGTAAAGAAAAAAGAAGGATCCTCTTTCATTTCGTTTCATTTCTATATTACTAGCTCTTGTCATGTCAAAAGTAAACAGGACAAAATTCAATTGGTCACTAGTTATGGGTGCGAAAAATGAAAAACATTTGTCAACATTGAAAAATTGTCATTCATTCAGGTAGGCATAAAAGAGGCACCACTATTATAACAATGTTACAATGAACTTTTTTTTTTGTCATCATTATCATTATTAAATATCCAACAAGACGCCAAACAGAAAAAAAAATGACAGATTGAAAATAGAGATTCACACACTTGGCCTACACTCATGATATGTCGCCAAACGCCCACAAAAATGAGGATGTAATAAAAACTAATTAGATACAAACACTAAACAATTAACTAACTTACTTACTAGACAAAAAAAAATCCGGGTCGACAGTTTAAAGTTCAAGAGACAATAAAAGAAAAACAACAAAAAGCTAGAGCAAAAGAAATCGATAACAAGATAAACAACATAACCATAATAATCAAATTTAAATGCGAATTGGGCGTCCGGGCATATAATTTGTTTTGTTTTTTTTTGTTTTGTTTCACATATGAAGCTCAATGAGTCAATAATTCAAGAGGCGAATTTTTTGAAAAATAAAATGAAAAAAAAACTTACCTATGGAACATAATTCGATAAATGTATTTGCATGACGACGTATGATGGCCTCAATCGTTGATGTTGAACAAGATTGATGATCATTCGAATTGTTTGTCCATGAATTATGCTGTTGTTGTTGTTGTTGTTGTTTTTCATATACAATCGGTTCATCATCATCATCATGGCGACTAGTAAATTGTCGATGATCAGATTTCATACGTTTCGATGGATGGTTTAAACTTCGAATCGATGTTTTCCGTTTCCTTAATGATGAAACATTCGTATTATCATCATCATCATTTTCATTATCAGAACAATGGTTTTTTGTCATTCTTCGTACAGTTTTTCTTAACCTTCCAATATCGACATCATCTTGATGATGATTACTTATACTATATCGACGAATTCGATGATTACGTCGATTACATTGTTGTTGTTGTTTATTCGGTTTTTGACAAGTATTTGTTGCTGTTGCTGATAATAGATTCGATAAAATAACCAATAGATAATCCAGATAATCGGTTGCAATGATTGAACTGACATCCCATGATAATTCTTTCAGGATAAGTTGTTCCCATATCTATACAAAAAAATAATAATAAGATATATTTCAATTTATAATTGACAAATGAAAAAAAACAAACAAACCAGAATTTCTTTCACGGTGAATGCATGATCACTTGCAAAGCTTAAAAATTCCAGATCGAATGTATTACATTGACGTATTTTTGATGCAATCAACATGCATACAATGCCAGCCAATTGTAATTGTTGTTTAGGTACAGTAGGTTTAGCCAATATAAATCGATCCAAGTAATTGACCGAAAGGCTAAATATGCCAGGTTCACATTTGTATTGTTCACATACCTAGAGATGGTTAAATAATAAAAAAAAAAATAAAAGAGTCAAGAAAAAAAGATAATAAAATTAAAAATCCGAGACAAGACAAAGAAAATATATTTGCATAGACGAAAAAAAAAATTTCTTTTTTTTTGTTAAATCAAATACAAAAAAAAAGAAAAAGAAATTTAGTCTCTTTCGTGTCTATATTTGTGATGATGAAATGGCATGTTTGCCCCTCAAACAAATACACAAAACACAGACATGAACAGGAAATCTCTACGTATATGTTGAATGATGGTATTTGATAAAAAAAAAATTTGGTTAGATTTCATTTACATTTGACTATTTTCACATATATTGTACACATATATTTACATACCTCGTGCATCCATTCGGTCAATTCAAAACGTGTTTTTTCATTTATATCACTTGTCGATGAACGATATACAGCATCGATTACATTCAATGGTATATATCGCTGTTCAATCGATAACATTCTTTTAAGAATTCTTTCTTGATCATCAAGTAGATTTTGATCTAGATGACTGATTACCGATTCTGGTTCTTCCGCTAGTCGTTGCCTTGGCTGTGGTGGTAGCTGTTGTTGTTGTTGTTGTTGATGACTAATTGACATTCGATTTTGATTCGATTTGGTTTGTTGTAATTGTTGTTGGTGTTGCTGTTGTAGTTGGCTCTCATGATCACCACTATCATATGGTTTTCGTTTTCTACAATTTCTATTATTTGTTCGATAATGATGATGTTCATCATCACCATAACTAGAATGAATAGATGATATAATTGATGTATTTGAATCATAACCACTTGAATCGCTTGTTGGTGATGATTGATCCAATGATTGATAATGATGTATAGCAATTCGATGTGATCCATTTCTATGTGAACGATGTAAATTTAAATGATTCTGTCCTAACGACGATGATGATGATGATGTGGTTGATGATGATGGTGGTGATTGTGGACTAGGTTCATTGCAAATCAATATTTGATGTTCCATGTTCCTGATAATGATGGATGATTTATATGGGTACGGTGACAAGATGATTTTTTCAAAATCAAAAAAAAAAAAAAAAAAAAATGAAAAATCTTCAAATTTACACACACAAAAACAATCACACAAAACAGAAAAAAAAATGTGAAAAAAAAGTCAGGGAAATGGAAATAGAAAAGTTGAAATCAGAATAAAGTTTCGTTTCGAACATGCGCCCAAATATATAAAAAGATAACGTGTGTTTCGAATGAATTTTTTTTAAGGTCGATGTAGGTGTGTGTGTGTGTGTGTGTGTGTAAGGGTGCTGTTTGTGTGTTTGTTGTCGTTTACTTTTGATGTGCTGGATCCCCAAAGACACACAAGACAATTTTTTCTGGTATTTTTTTTTGTTTTGTTTTACAAATGATGATGAAGATGATTCGAATTTAAAATTCGAAATTTAACAATTTAAAAAAAAAATTAAAACAAAATTCTCGTTTTAAAAACAATTTATGGGTATAAAAAAACAAACAGAAAATCAAAAAAAAGGAAATTTTTTTTTTTTTATAAATCGAACATTGATTGTGATTGTGTATTGATTGGTGACAAGAATTGAATTTTTATTCTCTCTTTGGCATTCATCTGATAGATGATGACACAAAAGAGAATGTGTGTGTGTATGGGTGGGTGTATGTGAAACAAAATGTAAAAAAAAAATAAGGATCACACACACACAATGATGATTGGATTGGTTGGATTTTGGTAATGATTGTGGTGATGGTAGTGTTGGTGGTTGTGGTGGTGGTGGCTGTGGTGGTGATGGTGACAAAAATTGAAAGGGTATGATGATGAAATGGAAGAACACAACATTTTCGAAAATTAAAAAAAAAAAAAATTAAAAATGAAGAAAAATGTTTGAAATGGAAGAAAATGAAAAATTTTTTTCCATTATCCTGCCATTCATTATTGGTTATTTAAAAAAAAATTTTTTTTTCTTTGGTCCATGATCATGATCATCATCATCATTCATATTATAAAAACATGAAACAATTTCGATTTTTTTTTGTTCAATTTCTATGATGAAACACAAATTTTTCTATTTTTTTCTTCAAGAAAAAAAAAACAAAAATCAAGAAAAAGTGAAATTCTCATTCACAAACCATCAACTATCAACAACCATTCGAATGTAAGTTACAAATTGAAATGTTTGAACCATATATATAAAACTTTAGTTCTGTTTTGTGATGGTGTTGATCATCAATCAGCGTCTGAATGATCGTTTTCGTGAACAGCAGCATATACAACATACATACAGAAACAGACACAGACAAACCATTCGCTGATATCTTCTGTACGCGCCGGTTCTTCATTGATAATGATGATGATGATGATGGGTAGAGGTATGGCCATCAGAAAGAATATCTACACATTCGAGATGATGATGATGATGATGTTGAACACGCGCAACAGATTATCAACTATTCATTCACAGGTAGTGGTATTTTTCGAAACATTAGGGCCAAAAAAAAAAAAAAAAAAAATTTTTTCATAGCTGCGGAATATGTATATATAGTACGCAAGGTACAGGTACGGTTATATTAAATACTATCGACTAATGCTACTACCTATCCATATCCATATATATATTGATTAATATATACTTACTTTGGCCCGTATATATATAAAAAAAAAGCGCAACAGGCGTACCGATAAAAATGATGTGATCGACCCTAAACACCTCCTCCTCCTCCTTCTCCTTCTAATCGCAGTAGATTTCAATTTTCGAATGTCCGGATTATTTTGTCGTTGTTGTTGATGTTAGGCGTCATCAAGACGCCAGGTCACCAATGTAATCAATGTAATCGAATCTACTAGCTGTATTATTATTGCACAGACATAGAAATATTCTCACGGTCGGAAAAAAATTGATCGGAAAAATTTTCGGTTTTTTTTCTGGTGGTAGGATAACACATACCCAAAAAAAAAAAAAAAAAAGAATTCTTTGGAACCATTGCTTGGATTTGATGAGAATTTTTTTTTTACTTACTTTGATTTGTAGAATTTCCATTCAGAATCAAGACTTGATCATCCAATCTAATTAGAATGAAAATAAAAATGAGAAAAAAAAACAAAGTAAAAAACATCGAGTGTTTGTTTGTTACAGATCAAATTTCATAGCCCATTGTTGATTTGGTCAATTTTGCTGAATCGTTGATGTCTTTCCTGTTATTATATTTTCATCTGGTAATTTGCCCAGATTTCTTCATTTCTTCAGTTGTTTTTTTTCTGCTGAGAGATCACTTACATGATGGATTGGATAAATTTTTTTTTTGTTTTGGCCAAAAAATTTTTTTGTTTTTTTTAATGAGAATGATTTTTTGATTTTTAATGTAATTCTAATTCTAATTCTCATTATTATGAATATATATACTCAGCTATTTTGACATGTTGTTGTACATTGACTATTTCCACATTTCGATCCAACAATAATCAATATCGAACAAAAATGATGATATGAAAGATGGATTATATCATATGCAAGAGCAAAAAAAAAATTATTAACGATAAATTTACGACACACACACACACACACATACGTACTTGATATCCGGTTTTTTTTTCATTACTAAAAATGGTTTTTTTTTCTCTTTGTCTGTAAATCTGTCTGTCTTTTTCATTCGTTGAATTTGAAAAACGGTAATTTAATGGTCTGTTTATAATGATGATGATTATTATTATTATTATTACGTCTTGTTTGTCGTTGTCTTTGTAGTCATCGTTTGTATATATGTGATATAATAATAAAAATTCAAGCTCAAAACCACAACGTTGATGATCATGATGATGATGATGATGACGACGACGACGATATGATGATAATTTATCCAATGACAACAAACAATGGGGTATAACCTTCTTTTTTTTTTGTTTTTGTTTTTTTGTTTCCACTTACGTTCACATTATGTTTTTTTTCACAGTTTCTTACTTACGCCCGAATAATACCGAATCATCTGTTTTTTTTTTGTTTGTTTGTTTGTTTGTTTCTCATTCATGAATGGTAGCCAAAAAATATTTTAAAAAATAACAGACAGCAGAATTGTCGTGTCAGGATAAAGATATATTCACGCACACACACAAAAAAAAAGAATCAAGACAAAGAATCCGATGAATGAACGAAACGTAATACGTTTATGCAATTTTAAAAAAAATCATGTTGTTGTATGAATGAATGAATGATGTGTTTACACCATTTTTCATTTTTAAACTTTATGTGTTTCCTCATCATCATCATCATCATCATCGTTTAACCCTTAACCCGAAATGGAATAAAGATGTTCAAGAATTCTGATGATTTCAAATTTCAAACAAATTTCAACCAACTGATTTATTTGATTCATCGAATGAAATGTTTTTTTTCCACTTGACATCACAACCGAGAGAGAGAGAGAGAGAGAGAGAGAGAGAAAAAAAACCAATGAATGTCGTCATCTTCGAAATTCTTAGACGTCTGTGTTGGTGTTTATTTTTTATTTATTTTTTTTTCGTACTCGTTTTCAAAATATTTGAATTGAATTTATTGCGAAAACGAAAATTCTGTATTCGGGCGTAATTTCAATTCAGTGCAGTGCAGACAACAGACGAAACAAGAATATCATCCGGAAATTCATATTTGCCATTATATATGCATAGTTTTTTTTCGTCTGACACATAATTATTATTATACCCACACTTTTGTGTGTATGTGTATGCTGGCTGACTCATTTAAAATATCATTGCTCGAACCAAGAATCTAAATTAAGCACAAGACACAAGACAAATTCATCCATCAGGTATTTATCTCATTCATCAAAAGATCATTGGACATCATCATTTTATTTTTCTTGCATCAATAGCCAGTCATTCATTTATTAACTGGAAATTTTTGTTTTTTTTCATTTTAGATCAAAAAAAAACTTGGATTGAAGAAAAAAAATCAACAAAAAACGAAATTTTATAAAATTCTGTAAAATCGACTGATTCAAACGAAATCATTTGCCAAAAAAAAAAAAAACAACAACAACAACTGCAGAAGCAGCATTAATTCCTGCATATTTGTATTTGAAACCAAAAAAGAAAGAAAACTTGGCTAGACTAAATTTCATAATGATGATAATCTGCCATAGCCACCCCCCAAAATCCTTTAAATCCGAATCATCATCATCGTTTTGTTTGTGTTTATGATTATGATGATGTTGTAGATCACATGTGTGTTAATTTATGACCAAATGAATTTGTTTCATTTATCATCATCATCAACATGATCATCAACAATGAGAATATTATTATGACAATCGATTAGCGCATTCATAATTTGTTATTTGATAACATTTGAAAAATTCATTCATCCATCCATCCACCCACTCATTCATTCATTCATTCTATTCCATTTTATTGCCCAATCCACTCCCCCAAAAATAGATGTAAGGTTGGATGGGTTATCACCATTTATTTTTGGACAACTAGTGTGTGCAGAAGCTACAAAGCTGCTTGATGATCTTATTGTACAAAAAAAATAAAAAAAGATTCTCATTTTGGCTGACATTCATTCAACCCTTTTCAAGAAAACAAAAATGAAGGTGATTGCCCAAATTTTTTTTCTACTTTCTTGAATCATAATTGATTTTAAAACACTTTGTTTTGATTTTTTTTGTTGTTACAGATTGGTGCCCAAAAAAATTGTGAAATAAATTGATCAATGAATTGAAAAGATGTCCGATTATTGACATTTTGTCGAGAGCAAAAAAAAGATAAAGAAAAAAAGGGTTCTCATCAATTAAAATGGTTTAACTGCTTTAATTATTATCATCATCGTCATTATAAATTCACCTATCAACAGGTTGTTGCCAACTATCTCTCTCTTTTGAATATTTTATCGTTTTTTTTCGCGATTCCATGTATGATGATGACAACACCGGGATTCTCTCAACTACTCAATCTGGTTAGTAGTTTTTTTTTGTTGCTCTAATTTGAATTTTATCACTTTATCAGTTTTGTCTATAGGGAATTAATATGAAATGATGATGATGATGATTGTCGTTTAACGTTTACACGTTGTCGTGTATTATTAGAACCAGTTGACTACAAATCCAGAACTACATTTACCTGTGTACTACTACACCATGTATTATGTACGTCAAGCACCTTGTTTGTTTCGAGGAAAAAAAAGAAAAAGAGGATTAAAAAGAAAACTTGTCGATAATCAATGTTTGAGTTCAATGAATCGATTATTATCATTATTGAACCATCATCATCATCATCATTATGACTGGTTTCACGGTCGAGATCAATCGATCAATCCATCAATCCATCAACTCATCATCATCATCATCACCAAAATAAAAAGTAAGAGAAAAAATTGGAAAAGTGAAAATATCTTTTATAATATATGCACAGACCAACTTTTACAACTACAACAACAACAACAACAACAGTTTGCGTAGGGAGCAATGGATTTAAGAACAAAATGAAGAAAAAAAAACGCTAGACTATTATAGCATTGCATGTGTGTAAAAAAAAAAATTTTTTTTTTAGTCGTGATTTGTATGAATGAATGAAAGAAAAAAAAATATCCACGAAAAAATTCATCGTCTGGATTTTTGATTGTCAATCACACATAGACATAGTGAATATATAAAAAAAAAGTGAAAGGATTGGCTCATACAGTAAGGGTTCTATTATTTAATTGAACAAATGAGAAACAATGTTCTTAAAGCCGGCCAATTATTTTTTTTTGGCCATTCCGGCAAAAAAAAAACAATACCGCTGACAAGTCTTAAAAAAAATTTTTTTTTGTCTGATTAAAATCAGTTGTGCACCACTGTTGCTATTGTTGTTGTTGTTGTTGTTGTATCCCCCTCACACACACACAACCGAACAACCGAATCATCATCATCGGTTATCGTAGATAATTGCCCATATAGTGAATGGTCTAAGTATATGAAAACCAATCATATCGAATTTGATTTTCATAAATAATTGGGCCATTTCAATCGATTATTCTGTTTGTTTGGAAAACGAATCATTGAAAAAGGTAATTCATTTGAATTTGTTTTTGATTAAATCATCATCATATGTCTTATTTATTGATAATGATGATGATGATGATGATGATGATCATGTCACGTTTTTTTTACATTTCGTTCAAACACCAATCCACCAATTGATTGAACACCTCTATCTTGTAAATATCGTATCGATTGTAATGGTGAATTGATGATTTTTCGCTTAATTTTTATTCAACTTGGATTCCATTTATCAATTCATGGCTATTTAGTATATATGTAGTGTTACACTAGTATTTTGATACAGGTTTTTCTCGCCTATCTCGTCATATGTAATTCATCGAAAACCTGAAAATTTTTCGTTTTTTTTAACTATTAATCCTTTATCAATGCCAAATAGTTGCTGCTGTTATATAGACCGATATATTAAAAATCTTTGAATTTTTTTCTTTCGATGATGATGACAGCTACACAAAGGTCAAGTTTATCGTACCATTGTAATGATGATGGTCAGGTATATATTTGAATTCAATTAAACAACCGCCATCACAATATATCATTTATAATAATGTAGGGGTAGAAAAATCATTTATTTCATTATAATAATGATGATGATCATCATCATCATGAGAAGATTGAATTACAAACCACAAAGAAAAATATCAAGAATTCGTGATTTACCTGAAAATTTTTTATTTTCTCGTTTTTTTTTGTCCATCCATATTTGATAAATCCAGTGAAAAGAAACAAAACAAAGAAAAAAATGGTCAGTGAACTTTTGATCATCATCAATCGATTTATTTAACTTTTATTGTTTTTGATTGATTTGATTGAATGTAATAAGTGAAATAATCCTTTCGTATATATATATGAGATTGATGATGATTGAAGTGACCAAATTTAAATTGAACATTAATCAGGTTTTTGTCTTTACAGATTCTCACTGGTGACCGAATAAAATTCATGTATAATGTGACAACGAATGAACAGAATTTTTTATCCAAAATCATCATCATCATCATCATAATACATCGAAATGAAAATCGAAAGTCAAGTTCAAAGAAAAAAAAATGAACTAAACGCTAATAAAAACAAAACGAAACAAAAAATCCGAACGAACGATAAGCTCAAATAAAGCCATGAAGAGAGAGAGAGAGAGAGACTGGTTCTTCTCTCACTTTCGTCTTTTGCCAAGTTCATTATGATCTTATATAATTCTTGGCTGGTCATCATTTTTAGCCGGTCGTTTGTATTACGCCACATCACATCACATCACATCATTTCATTTCACTAAAAACGACGAAAAAGAAGAAAATCGGGAGTCATCATCATCATCATCATACATGACTTTGTTATATACTCACATGTGATTTTTTCATTTAATTTTCATTTCAACAATTTCGAACAAAAAAAAGTCACTTGGTTAGTTTTTATTTTTGTTGTTGTTTTTTTTTGTTATAATTTCTAATGTTTATTAATGTTTTCTATATCATTGACCACACATTCTAAATTCATCATTTAGATTTTTGTTTTTTGTTTTTGTTTTGTATCTCATTCACCGGTGATGATTGGCGTCAATAATCAAGAGTTTTTTTTTGTTATTTTTTTTCAAGTAAGTTCAAGTGCGTTTCACTAGGTTGATTGGTCATTTGTTATCATTGTTTTTTTTGTTTTTGTTTTTCATCAGATAAATTCTGTTATGGTCATCCATTCACTCATTTGAAACATATCGATATCTATTATGATCTTTCGTTTTTTCGGCTTTGGCGAAAAAAAAATTAATTATAGAATTTTGACTGATGAGAATAACGATGATGATGATGTGAAATTAACACTCGACTTGACTTTCATTTTATGAGATTATCATAAACAAAACACTGACCAATGATGACCACACGCCTTGAATCTGAATTTAATTAATGGGGAAAAAAAGAAAAGAAAAGAAAAATCATTTTCTGGCAGCATCATCTAGGTGAATAACAACAACAACAACAACAGTCATAAAATTCTTAATATTGAATTTTTTCATTTATTTGTAGTAAATCGGGCGTCCGAATACCGAATTTTTTTTTCCAAAATGAAAAAA